>NC_056004.1:18385884-18687801 GCF_018446385.1 Zingiber officinale
GAGCATTTTCAACCACTTGAGTTGCCACTTGAAATGATGAGGATATCCACTCCCCATTTATCCCCATTTCAAGTTTAAATGCTCAACTTTGAGCAAGTTCACAACGGAAGGTTAACCACCTTCCAAGGTTCATGAAAAATAATTTTCATGTCTTTAAAGAGTCCCTCCCCCTAAAGACATGGTGGTAACTTCTGTCATTGCACCAACAATGACTTGGAATCCCTAAACCTTTAGGAAACCCAGATTTAGAAGTTTTGAGGTTCAAATGTTCAAAATTTGAAACAAACCTCAACCTAAACTTCAATGAAGTCTTCCTTTACCATTCCATCCTTGTTTTCAACACGAAAACACCCTTTTTATGTATACAAATGTATTTTAAGGGTTTGGAATGGTTACCTAGACTAAAATAGGTTCAAAGTGCTGAAATCAGGCTTTCCCAGCCAAAATCAGCAACTTGGATCGATTGGAGTTGGGTTCCAATCGATTGAACCTTTCTGAATCGATCCACTGATCGATTCAGACTACCTGGATCGATCGGCTGATCGATCCAGCGAGCTACTGCTCCCGAGACTTGCCTTCCGAATCGATCCATGGATCGATTCAGGCACTCCAATCGATCCATGGATCGATCGGAGCTCTGATAGTTGCTGAAATTCCATTTCAGTCAACTTCAGAAACCCCTAGAAAATTCTACAAAAATCCAAAAATTATGAAATTTCGTGTAGACATTGTTTAGGGCATATATTATCAAGGAAAAATAGTTTTCTATGAAAATACATCATATTTTCAAAGATTGACACAAACTTGAAAACTTGCAAAAACTTTAGTGTTTTCTTCAAGTTTGTGTCTAACTATTCAATGGTGATTACTATCAAAAGATAGCCTTCACCAAGGTTTTCCAAAAACATTTTAAAAACATTTTCAAAACCAATATCCCATCATGTTCCTTGGGCATAATGCACATGACTTGTACATTAGCTTTCCCAATGACGGGAAAACACATAACTATGTGTTTTGATGAACCTAAAACTCAAAAGAATGCACTAAATCAACATTTTGAGTTTTGTTCATCTTCCTAACATCTCACTTGTATCTAATGTGCACTAAAACACATACAAGTCATCTTATAGTCCTTGTGAGATGTAAGATTTTGGTTTTGCCCTATTCTAGGGATCATGCATATCTATCTAGGCATTTTAGATGTATACTAGACATCCACCAAGGATGTCACTTGTTAATAATTGTTGTTAAATGCCTTTTGTCCTTAATTACAAGGAATTAAACTAATGCATGATAATGTTATGGCATACATCAAAATAAAATAACTTTCAAAAGAAAATATCCTATAATTACATGATGTATGAATGTCATGACATGGTATTTTTGGATTTTTCATAATAAAACATGAACGCAAAAGTAGACATGATGTCATGGCATATGATGGGCAAACAATCATGGCAAGATTTAGCATAAATAAAATATACCTAGATTAACTATCTAAGTATCCTTAAAACCTTAGCTAAACTTACAACTTAAACCTAGATTGCCCTTAAGTGCGTCAAGAAAACGCCAAAACCTAAATTGACATTTCTAATTCCCTTGATTAATTTATGCCAATTGAAATTAAGCATATTCCTCAAGTGTTGGCATATTTCATTTTTCCACAAGAGTAGCACTTTAAAGTTAAGGCTTCAATATCCTTTAATTTTCTAAGAACATACCAAAATCCCAACTTGGTAGCTCTTATGAATTTCCCAATATGTGCCTTTTAAGATTAAAATCAAATTTTCACCACTAGGCACATTTTACTCTTTCAAGGAGTAAATACTAGTTCCATTTCATTTTCAAAGGTTAACAAAAACCTTGAAAATGCTCCTTGAGTGTCAATTTCCTCAAAGTTGGGTTAACTACCCTTCTAATTGGAGTTGACACTCTCTAACCCATTTATGGGATAGAGAAGATGCTCCTAGGAACCCAACACCTATTGGTGCTCCTTGGATGCTTTAGGTACTCACTAGGGATAACTTCCCTAGATACCTTCCTAGTGACCTTGTTGGGCTTCTTAGAAGCCTTGGTCACATTTTCTAGGTCAACCCTAGGGATAGCCTCCCTTGTGACCTTGTTCGTGACTTTCTTAGACTTCTTAGAAGTCTTAGTCACTTTGGTTGCAAAAATACTCTTAGGGATGACTTCCCTAGTATTCTTGACTTGACCACTAAACCTAGGGTTTGTTCCATAACTATATGGAACCCTATAATAACTAGGCACATCCTTCTTAGCCTTTGGTTTGTATCCCAAACCTCTATGGCTATTTGATGGCTTTGACTTTCCTAGCCCTAGGTTTTGCTCATTTTGCCCTTTTAGGATATTTTCCATCCTTTTTAGGGTCTTTTCCATTTTATCAAGTCTTGATCTCAAGACTTGATTTTCTATCATTAAATCCTTAGTATTTGGTTTTTCATTAAGTCCATGAGCATTTTGGTTTCTAGGCTTGTATCTAAAATCCTTAGAGTTATTGCCTAGACTTTTACCTACATTCCTAACCCTAGGAGTGATAGTCTTAGCATGTAGGGCCACATGCTTTTCCTTAAAGCCCTCATGCTTTCTATTCTTATGGTAAATTGCATTAAAATGATAAAAGTTAGACCTATCATGCTTTTTACCATAATGTAAAGGAGTAGGCTCAATAAATGTTACCTTCTTCTTTACCTTGGAGGCTCCCCCTTGACTAGTGCCTCCTTGAGCCTTGACCTTCTTCTTCCCCTTGGGGCATCGACTACGATAATGCCCCTTTTGATTGCAAGAGAAGCATATAATATGCTCCTTGCTCTTCTTTGTGTTGGGGATGGTCTCCTTGGGCTTCACCTTGCCCTTTTTTGCCACTTGGCCCTTCTTCTTGGCTAATTTAGGGCACTTGCTCTTGTAGTGCCCATGTTCCCTACATTCAAAGCATATAATATGATTTTTATTATTAATTGAAATATTTATACCTTTGCTTGTAGGGGTGGCATCTTTTTCTTTGGATCCGGAGGTAGAAGCTTCCTCTTGATCGGACCTTGATTCTCCTCCATTTGATTTTTCTTGACTTGTGGAGGTAGAAGCTTCTTCATCCTCTTCTTCTCTTGACCCGGATGTGGAGGATTCTCCTTCTTCTTGATCCGGCGTCACCAAGGATTGCTCCCCCTCAATCCTAGAGGTGGAGGCTTCATCATCTTGAATATGAAACAAGGAGTATGCTCCCTCCTTGTTCCCTTAGTTGCATTCCCTTGAGGATGAAGCTTCTTGGATTTCCTCTTCTTCGGATGTTGAGCATCTCTCAACCTCGGAGTCCTCCTCTTGATCTCGCTCCAATGAGTCGCCCTCTTTGGATTCTTCATGATTTGGTACAGTGGAGGGGATCTCATCATGAAGCTTGGCTAATTTGCTCCATAAATCCTTTGCATCTTCAAATTCTCCAATTTTGCAAAGGATGGTGCTTGGCAATAAATTGACCAAAAGCTTGGTCACTTTGTCATTTGCCTCGCACCTTTGAATTTGCTCCGAGCTCCATTTGCTTTTCTTGAGAAGCTTGCCCTTGGAGTTTGTTGGAGCTTCGAAGCCTTCCATTAGAGCAAACCATTGCTCTATCTCCATCATAAGAAAATTTTCGATTCTTGATTTCCAAGAATCGAAGCTTGTAGATGTGTATGGTGGAGCCACCCTTGTGTCAAATCCAAGTCCATCTTGGAATTGCATCTTGAAGTTGAGCTTCTTAAATTCTTTGACTTTGATGAATTTGCTCCAACTTCTTCACCCTCTAGCTTTTCTTGTTGAGCTTGACCCTTCCGGCGATGATTCCGGTGAAGAGCGGCCTTGCTCTGATACCACTTGTTAGGACCAAAAGTAGCTAGAGGGGGGGGTGAATAGCTCGTTGCGTGCGCTTGGTGCGCTTCGTTGCTTGGCGTTGCTTGTTTCTTCTTGGATGTGCAGCGGAAAATACAGAAACAAACACAAAACGCTAACACTAGGATTTTACTTGGTATCCACCTCACAAGAGGTGACTAATCCAAGGATCCACACCAACGCACACACCCTCCACTATGAATAACACTCCTTTATGGTAACTACCAAAGGCGGAGAAGCCCTACAACACCCTCAATACAAGAAGAAGAAAGGGAAATACAAGTTAAGCAAAAGCTTACAAGATGTGCAGTAAAAACCCTAACCCTAACTTCTTCCTCTTGCAATAGATCCGCCTCTTGACTTGGAAAGCCTCCAAGAACCTTCAAGAACTGGCGATCACGTGCTTGTAGAGAGCTGTGGAGGAGCTGGAATGAATCTGAGAAGAGCTCGTGAAGAGATGCCGAAGACCACGCTCAGCTGCGGCTTTAAACACGCCATCGGTCGGATCCCGATCGATTCAAATGTTCGAATCGATCGGGGCTTTTGATCGATCCACGGATCGATCCGGAGCGCCAGCTAGCCGCTGGATCGATCCACGGATCGATCCAGGCTATTCCAGAAGCGACATCGTCCCGATCGATCGGCGATCGATCGACCTGGATCGATCCACGGATCGATCCGAGGCTCGTCATTGGAGAATCGAATCGATCCACCGATCGATCCGAGCTGGATCGATCCACGGATCGATCCGGCTTGGTTTTGCCCAAACCAAGTCCCAAATCTCCTAACCAACATCCGGTCAACCTTGACCTGTTGGTACATCATGCCTCGCATCGGTCACTCCCTTGACCTGCCAGACTCCCCACCAAGTGTCCGGTCAATCCCTTTGACCCACTTGGACATTTACTCGTCGTGCCAAGTATCCGGTCACTCCATTGACCTACTTGACTTCCACCAGATGTCCGGTCAACCTTGACCCATCCGGACTTCCTTCCTGCCAAGTATCCATCAATCCCTTTGACCTACTTGGACTTCCCAACACCGGATGTCCGATCATCCTTGATCCATCCGGATTTTCCCTTGCCGGCTTCACTCACTGGGACTTTCACCTAGCTTCACTCACTAGGGTTTTCCATCCGCCTAGCTTCACTCACTAGGACTTTCACCGGCTTCACTCACCAGATTTCCTTCCGCCTAGCTTCACTCACTAGGACTTTCACCGGCTTCACTCACCAGATTTCCTTCGCCTAGCTTCACTCACTAGGACTTCCATCCTGCCTAACTTGCGCTTAGGACTTCAAGATTATCCAACAACCTTGACCTACTTGACTCTTCTTCAATCAATATCTTATTGTCAAACATCTAAACCCTAACCAAGACTCAGCTTGGTTAACCAGGTCACCCTTGACCTGAGGGATATTGCACCAACAATCTCCCCCTTTTTGATGTTTGACAATACCACAATAACACTTACAATCCCACATGTAAGTTAGGCTAATCCTATAGCCTCCTTCTTCATGCCACTAGGTAATGAACCCATAAATTAAGCTTTCCATTCTCCCCCTAAGAGGGCAAACTCCCTCTAGGTAATGAAAACCTAACTTACTTCCTTTCATTCTCCCCCTATTGGCACACATCAACCCCCTACAAAAAAACATCAACCCGTCTTTGGACACACATCAACCTATGCTCCAATTTTGGGCACACTTCAACAACTCCATTTGTTGAAGACTCTCCCCCTGAAGAGTTGCTCATCGTGATCACAATTTCACTCATGTGATCAACTCAATATTGAAGGTCCCATACCCTTCATTATCCTTAACTTTTCCCTCAATGTTGACAAATACCCAACCTTGAGCATTTTCAACCACTTGAGTTGCCACTTGAAATGATGAGGATATCCACTCCCCATTTATCCCCATTTCAAGTTTAAATGCTCAACTTTGAGCAAGTTCACAACGGAAGGTTAACCACCTTCCAAGGTTCATGAAAAATAATTTTCATGTCTTTAAAGAGTCCCTCCCCCTAAAGACATGGTGGTAACTTCTGTCATTGCACCAACAATGACTTGGAATCCCTAAACCTTTAGGAAACCCAGATTTAGAAGTTTTGAGGTTCAAATGTTCAAAATTTGAAACAAACCTCAACCTAAACTTCAATGAAGTCTTCCTTTACCATTCCATCCTTGTTTTCAACACGAAAACACCCTTTTTATGTATACAAATGTATTTTAAGGGTTTGGAATGGTTACCTAGACTAAAATAGGTTCAAAGTGCTGAAATCAGGCTTTCCCAGCCAAAATCAGTAACTTGGATCGATTGGAGTTGGGTTCCAATCGATTGAACCTTTCCAATCGATCCACCGATCGATTCAGACTCCTGGATCGATCGGTGATCGATCCAGCGAGCTTCAGATTTGCTTTCTGAATCGATCCATGGATCGATTCAGCACTCAATCGATCCATGGATCGATCGAACTCGATAGTTGCTGAAATTCCATTTCAGTCAACTCGAAACCCCTAGAAAATTCTACAAAATCCAAAAATTATGAAATTTCATGTAGACATTGTTTAGGCATATATTATCAAGGAAAAATAGTTTTCTATGAAAATACATCATATTTTCAAAGATTGACACAAACTTGAAAACTTGCAAAACTTTAGTGTTTTCTTCAAGTTTGTGTCTAACTATTCAATGGTGATTACTATCAAAAGATAGCCTTCACCAAGGTTTTCCAAAAACATTTTAAAAACATTTTCAAAACCAATATCCCATCATGTTCCTTGGGCATAATGCACATGACTTGTACATTAGCTTTCCCAATGACGGGAAAACACATAACTATGTGTTTTGATGAACCTAAAACTCAAAAGAATGCACTAAATCAACATTTTGAGTTTTGTTCATCTTCCTAACATCTCACTTGTATCTAATGTGCACTAAAACACATACAAGTCATCTTATAGTCCTTGTGAGATGTAAGATTTTGGTTTTGCCCTATTCTAGGGATCATGCATATCTATCTAGGCATTTTAGATGTATACTAGACATCCACCAAGGATGTCACTTGTTAATAATTGTTGTTAAATGCCTTTTGTCCTTAATTACAAGGAATTAAACTAATGCATGATAATGTTATGGCATACATCAAAATAAAATAACTTTCAAAAGAAAATATCCTATAATTACATGATGTATGAATGTCATGACATGGTATTTTTGGATTTTTCATAATAAAACATGAACGCAAAAGTAGACATGATGTCATGGCATATGATGGGCAAACAATCATGGCAAGATTTAGCATAAATAAAATATACCTAGATTAACTATCTAAGTATCCTTAAAACCTTAGCTAAACTTACAACTTAAACCTAGATTGCCCTTAAGTGCGTCAAGAAAACGCCAAAACCTAAATTGGCATTTCTAATTCCCTTGATTAATTTATGCCAATTGAAATTAAGCATATTCCTCAAGTGTTGGCATATTTCATTTTTCCACAAGAGTAGCACTTTAAAGTTAAGGCTTCAATATCCTTTAATTTTCTAAGAACATACCAAAATCCCAACTTGGTAGCTCTTATGAATTTCCCAATATGTGCCTTTTAAGATTAAAATCAAATTTTCACCACTAGGCACATTTTACTCTTTCAAGGAGTAAATACTAGTTCCATTTCATTTTCAAAGGTTAACAAAAACCTTGAAAATGCTCCTTGAGTGTCAATTTCCTCAAAGTTGGGTTAACTACCCTTCTAATTGGAGTTGACACTCTCTAACCCATTTATGGGATAGAGAAGATGCTCCTAGGAACCCAACACCTATTGGTGCTCCTTGGATGCTTTAGGTACTCACTAGGGATAACTTCCCTAGATACCTTCCTAGTGACCTTGTTGGGCTTCTTAGAAGCCTTGGTCACATTTTCTAGGTCAACCCTAGGGATAGCCTCCCTTGTGACCTTGTTCGTGACTTTCTTAGACTTCTTAGAAGTCTTAGTCACTTTGGTTGCAAAAATACTCTTAGGGATGACTTTCCTAGTATTCTTGACTTGACCACTAAACCTAGGGTTTGTTCCATAACTATATGGAACCCTATGATAACTAGGCACATCCTTCTTAGCCTTTGGTTTGTATCCCAAACCTCTATGGCTATTTGATGGCTTTGACTTTCCTAGCCCTAGGTTTTGCTCATTTTGCCCTTTTAGGATATTTTCCATCCTTTTTAGGGTCTTTTCCATTTTATCAAGTCTTGATCTCAAGACTTGATTTTCTATCATTAAATCCTTAGTATTTGGTTTTTCATTAAGTCCATGAGCATTTTGGTTTCTAGGCTTGTATCTAAAATCCTTAGAGTTATTGCCTAGACTTTTACCTACATTCCTAACCCTAGGAGTGATAGTCTTAGCATGTAAGGCCACATGCTTTTCCTTAAAGCCCTCATGCTTTCTATTCTTATGGTAAATTGCATTAAAATGATAAAAGTTAGACCTATCATGCTTTTTACCATAATGTAAAGGAGTAGGCTCAATAAATGTTTGGAATGTATCTAATCAGAGCTCTCTAGGTCTATCAATGAGTTTTAATTGAAACTCATTTATTGACCTAGGGGATTTGATTTTTGAAAAGTTGACATATAATATAATGGAAAAAGGTAGTGCAGTTAAGGTATTTATAATATTAATACATGGTTCTAACATCCTTAAGATAAGTTATGTGTATATGATCATTGCCTTAAGGTCATAAACTTTGGAAACCTTCTTATTATTGTTGTTAATGACTTCAAGCTAATATCTTTGTCTCATATAAACTGCAGGGCACTTCAGAAACTTATAGCACATGTAATGAGTTTGATTGGAGCTCTTTATATCCATCAATAGATTTTGACCGAAACTCATGTAGTTATAAACTCAACGCTAGAGGGGAGGTGAATAGTGTCACGAATTTTATCAGCAAATAATAATAGAATAATTAAATCAATCAGAGTAGCATAACATAAATAAAAATAACTTAGAATTGATTCAACCAAATATAGCAAAGCAATGAAAGCATGCAAAGGACTTAACTACAAATTAAGCATGCAAGTAGTTGATCAACCAAACTAAAAAAAAAAATGATAATCCCAGTTAGTCTCATTGACTATCCCTGGGGGTGACCGACCCGGCCCCACGGACGTTGATAAACCAAACTAGAAGTATAGACACATGGATCAATTATAAAATATAATTCTTATTTCTAATTTACTATTTCCAGAAAGCCTCTAAAGATGATAAATCTTACAGAAAAAAATCTAAAAAGTTAAGTACAAATATAAATATATGAGGTAGCATAAAAATAAATAAAATATTACTCTAGGTATTGTCGATCAGAAATGAAGTGCAAATCGCAGCACATAAGTTGAGAGAGCACATGAGCACGTGCACAAGAGATTAAGAGAATGCGTGAATGAGTGATTTCTAAGCTTTGTCTCGAAACTCATTTTATAGCATTCCTTTGGTCGTCTGGAGCCTTCTCAGTTGTCTATATTGGTATTGATATGGCTACAACGTTTATCCGTTAGATAATGTTAATGAAGCATTTGGTCGACTGTAAGCCCTCCAATCACTTAGAGATGGGTCAAATATGATCTTGACCCGACTTGCATGCATTACTGATAACACCATCCTTCGGTCGCTTGGAAGCTAATCCTGTGGTCCATATTCTCCAGTTACCCCCACCCATAAACAGTCATCCGGATTCTCCGAAATTCCTTTGTCAAGAGTTATCACCAGCCAGTTACCTCAGACTCTCTCCAGTCATCTAGAATCGTCGAACATTGCTTTCCTATAGTTGTTACACATAATGAGTATGATACAAAATATAAAGTTACTTACAGTTACATTGGGTCTATACACTCAACTTCCAGCTGACTCATCTAGACTAAGTTACCAAGCTACAACCTCTAATTGGTTCCACTTGAACTTTATTTACTAAGCTTTAGATCCCAGCTTACTCCACTTGGTCTTATCCGCCAAGCTTCAACTTCCAACTTACTCCACTTGGACTTGTCCATCCAAGCTTTATTAAGACATATATGAGCTTGTAAAATGCAACAACAAATAATAGTGAACTAACAAGGTTTAATAGGCAAATAGCCTTAACGGAAGTTTTAGGAATTTTAAGAAATTTTCTGGGATTTAATCGTAGCTCGTATGACGTACTTAGGGGGATGCACTTATGGGCTCGAGAAAAGTCTGTTTGAAATATCCGGAGGTGGGAGTTAATTGAGGAACTTATCTAGGGTTTAATTGAAAAATCCCTGGGTTATAAATTTTCCCCCGTGCCCTAACTTTCCCCCGCCGAACTCCCTCTTCCTCGAGCCCTCTCCCTCTCGCGACGCTTTTCTCCCCAAACCCACTGCCCTCTCCTCCTTCGCCGAAACCTTTCTCCCCAAGCCACCGCCGTTCTCTTCTCCCTCGAGCCACAACCAACGATCCCCTCCTCACGCCGCACCACCACGTGTCGCGACGAGCCAACGGACGACACCGATCCACGCTGTCGCCCTCTTCCTTCCCTCTCGGTGTGGTCTCTGCCCAACACCCCGACGCCGCCCAGTGCTGCGTTGCCCGACAGACACCGGTTGAGCCGTACCCAAGCCTCCGCCTCACGTCTCTACCCGATGCTGCCACACCTACTCGAGTGAGGCTGACCCGATGATGCCGCCGCCGTAGCGAGATGTCGTTGGCCGTTGTATAGCTGCCGTTCTTTCCCTGACATGTGCGACACGTGCCTGTGCTGGTCCTCTTCCCTCACTTTCCTGTTGTTACACCACCTTTTCACCATGGGTTGTCGCCAGGAAGCCGCATGGTAACAAGCCCCTCTACCTAAGCTCTTTTGTGCAACTCAATTTATCAATCATATTAGCTAGCACTAACAATATGGTTAGCTTGTTAATCCTTGAGATGAAATGCGATTGTGGTGGTGGTGGGTTGAGCAATTTCAATTAGCAATGAGGTGAGGTGATGAGTTAGGCTCCATTGGATTAATTATCACATGTAAATTGTAAGGGTAAGATTAGTTAAACCCTATTATTAATTTGGATTGATTGATTAATAAGCTTACGATGTAATTAATTGATCTATAGTGTAATTAATACATGGATTAAACAAATGGATAATTATTGATATGAGATTAATTAAGTCGTGGTGTATAAGGAACGCGAGGATAATAGGTTGAGTTAATCAGTGTTTTCCTTATCGGTTTAGGATTAGGAATGTGATAATTAGTTTATGTTTTAACCAAGCTACACTATACACTATGTGATTGCAGGACTTGGATTCGAGATGAGCGTCTCGACGTGGGATCATATAACATGATCGATATATAAAGGCGGGTATTTCTTACCTTAATTCTGTAGTTCTTTGAACTTAGTGCATGAGCTATTTTTGGATAGAAACTACTTTTACCTTGACTTTACTTTTATTTTTCTTGCGCTTGATACTTCCATGTGATCTTTGAGATATTCGTTTCCATATCTATACAGTCTCTCGTTGTTGTCCCTGATAGGTAGCAGATGCTAGATACCATGGTTGTATGCTTTGATTGTTGTTTATTTATGTACCGTATTGAGCATGCTGGCTTCATGTAGAATACCTAATTTATGCTTATCTTTGTATGATGACTGTTGCATCTTGCGCATCATATCATTGCATGCATGTCAACGATAAATTCTCCCTTGTAGTCGAGAAAGTCATTGACCAGGGCCGCATGCTCTGCTACTCGAGAGAGTGGTAGCTGTAGCAGATGCCGCTTGTCCTGTCGTGCTTCTACTCGGTCACTCATAGGTAGTGACAGCTGGAGTTACGAGCAGCAGGGACCCCTGTTACAGACATAGCTAGTTAACCACTATGCAACTGTCCCCTCGGCCACTCGAGAGAGTGGTAGTTGGAGTGGTGTACAGTCTGTCACTGACCCGACCTCTCGACCATACAGGGATCATGGTGCAAAGAGGTGGGCGGGAGTGACCATCCGTGCATACACTGTTATTATACTTGCTTTGGCTGCTGTTGTTTACATATGCTGTTATTACTTACTTACTGCTGTTGTTCACTTATGCTGTTATGCTTACTTATGTTGAGATATACACTCGTTGTAGGGGTTTAGACACTGATTTATTTATTGGTAAGAATAGATACATCTCACTTATTACCTCTGTAGTTATAAGCGGTACTGTAGCAGATTTGTGCCATCCCTCACCTTCTATTACCTAGCCTAGGATATGGTTTCAGGTATGAGCATTTATTATGATTTTATTTTAGTATATGCTATTCCTCTTATGAGACTGTATATCTTTGGCTCACTCTCTATTTATATAGTATGTGTTGGCGCAGCAAGGCCGACTAGAAAGGGGGTTGAATAGCCTGCAAGACAAAAACAAAACAACCCTTCTCGGCTTTCAAAGACACACTTGCATAAACAGAGTAAACAAACTAGAACAGAAAAAACAAGGCTCACAATTTACTTGATTACAACCGGAGAGGTTGTTAATCCAAGGCAGATGAAAAGCGTACTAAAAGAAAATCTGCTCTGTGCAGAGAAGCCTCTTACAATGGTGACACACAAGAAATAGAAGCTTGACTCTAAATGAAAGCTCACAAGTGTTGGAATACAAACTACTTTAATTGTTGAAAAGCTTATGGACCAAAGCTATATTTATAGCCTTGGTCGTGACGCCCCGAAGGGTTCCGGGCACTTGGGGGGATAAAACTTTATCCCCTACGCACAGATCATGGTTTGACCCCGATCTCGATTAAATTCGGGTCCGGGCGCCCGAAAGGGTTCTGGGTGCCCTGACCTATAAAGTCAACTCCGATTGACTTTTTCGTCTGGGACCTCTGCTCCGGTTCAGCTCGCCTCGGTCCGAGTCTTCTGCTCCGGCTCCGCTTGCTTGGGTGATCTTGGCCATCCAGAATAGGGCTCACCCGAACCCAACTTCCGACCTTCTCCTCGAGCAGACTTCTGTCCCTCGAACGTCACACACATTCTTCTCGTCCACCGCTGTACTCTTCTGCAGCTTTTTCGTCCTTCGGACGCACCGAGCCCGTCGACTCCCTTCCTGTGTCGTCCTTCTCGCTAGCTGCGTCTTCCGCTCGACTTCTTGCGCTCATAAGCTCTTGCACACTTAGACACAGGGATCGGATAATAAACAGGACCTAACCTAACTTGGTTGATCGCATCAAAATAACCACGGGGTCCAACAATTTTCTCTTTTTTGATGTGCATCAACCCAAGTTCAAGTTAGGGAAATAAACGGACAAATAGTAATTTAAAGAAATTACTAAACTAATATTTTAGGCAAAAAGTTGCAATAAAAGAATTTGCAACACTAAGTAAAATAAAAAAATTTAAAAAATATTAACTCCCCCTAAACTTGTCCTTTCTCTCCCCCTTTGATCACATAAAAAAAAAATTGGGTTATAATTATCAAGTTAAAATATATAAGTTTAAAAACAATTTTTCTAAGTAAATATCCAAGTTTTAAAATACATCCTTTTCAAAATAATTTCTAAGTTAAAAAAAATTAAGTTTTTGCATATATATTTTCGAGAATTAATGAAAAAAATTTTAAGCAAGAATATTTTCTAAGAAAAATTCAAACTTTTGGACAATTTGATTAAAAACATTTTTAAGTTAAAAAAATTCTAAGTTAGAGCATTTTGCAAAAATTATTTTTATGATCAAGTAAAAATATTTCTCAGTCAAACAAAAAAAATCTTTAAGAATTTTCTGAGTAAAATTTTTTTTAATTTCAGAGAAAATTTCTAAGTAAAAATTTTATGCAAGAAATATTTTTCTAAGTATAAAATATTTTTGAAGAATTAAAAAAAATGTTTGAAAATACTTTTTAAAGCATTATTTAATTCTAATTTTAATGCTTTTACCAGAAAGTTAATTAAACATTTTATTTCGATATTTTGACTTCCAGGTCGTGGCGAGGCACTAGGCCTTTTTGGTTATTGGAGCAATAATCACTTCCTTAAACAAAGCCTCATAAAGAAATTTTAACGTTTAATTTTCTCGCTGAAAGCTTCAACTAGAAAAAAAATTTAGTTTAGAAAAGATTTTGGAACCAGTAAAGGTTCCTTCTTACAGGATTAATCAAGAACTTAGGGGGTACATAACTTTTGGGAACTTTCCTAAGTTGTACCCGATGTTTTCTAATGTACTACTTTAATTTTCCATATAACATAAGTTTTGATTTTGGAAATTTATTTAAGCATGCATAGTCATTTTTTAATTTTTTAATTTTAATTTTCAGTTTTTCATTATCTAATTTTAGATTATTATATATTTCTAGAGGGCATGACTTAGATAAATTTATTTTTAATTCATTATTTTCTTTTTCTAATTTAACTAAATCTTTAGTGAGTTCTTTAATGAATTGAAAAGACTGCTTGGGAGTTAGATTACGTACCTGACTTATTTCTATTTCTGATGCTCCCCCTTCATCGTAGCTTTCTTCTTCTGATGATCCTCCCCCTTCATCTATGCTCATCTCTGAGCTAGATTCTTCAAAAAGATGGTTGACCATCAGTGTTAATCCTGAGAAGGCTTCGACTTCTGATTTCGAGGATGATGATTTATCCCATGTAGCTTTCAGACTCTTACGTTTAGAGGACATTGGTCCTTTATACTTTTCCTTTTCGTTGTTCTTTTTCTTCATCTTCGGGCAGTCATCCTTAATGTGCCCTTCTTCATTGCAATTGTAGCAACGGATCACTCTTTTATTGCGTTGATGCTTTTTCGACTGCTATCTAAATTTATTAGTCTTAATAAATTTATTTAACTTTCTTACTAATAGCGCCGCTTTAGTTTCATCGATTGACGCTTCAGAGTCGGGATCGTCCATCTCGGCTTGTAGGGCAACATTGAGATTTGACTTCACTTGATTCGGTTCTGCAATACGAGACTCGTGAAATTCGAAAGTAGAAAATAAATTTTCTAAAGTACTTATCTCAAAGTCCTTAGAGATGTAGTAAACATTTACTAAGGACGCCCACTCAGGAGTTCTTGGGAAGGCGATGAGAGCATACCAGATAGAATCTCGATTTGTTATCGATTCTCCGAGATTGGTCAGTTGAGTTATTAGCTCCTTTATTCTTGCTTGGAGTTGCTCTACCTTTTCACCGTTGTTCATTCGGAGATTCGTCAGCTGAGTCCGGAGGATGTCGCGTCTTGCTAATTTCGCTTCTGAGGTGCCTTCGTGAAGCTCCAGGAATTTGTCCCAGAGGTCTTTGGCAGAGTCGTATCTTTCGATCCAACTTACCTCCTGGGGCGGCAGCACGCTGAGCAGATGGAACTTTGCCTTTCCGTTGGCCATGAAATCAGCTTGCTCCTTCTTCGTCCATTGGTATTCTTTTTGTCTTTTGGAGCTGTAAAACCATATTTCATAGTTATAAGAATATCGAAATCCATTTTAAAAAATACCACCATTCTTCGCTTCCATGTAGCGAAGTCTCCGTCGAATTTTGGGGGATGAATGCTTGTTCCGGCCATCGTCTTGATCTTTGTGCTTCAGTCGGTGGTTAGTCCTTCTGAGGTTGTCGAGCTCTGATACCACTTGTTGGCGCAGCGGGGCCGGCTAGAAGGGGAGTTGAATAGCCTGCAAGACAAAAACAAAACAACCCTTCCCGACTTTCAAAGACACACTTGCATAAATAGAGTAAACAAACTAGAACAGAAAAAACGAGGCTCACAATTTACTTGGTTACAACCGAGGAGGTTGTTAATCCAAGGCAGATGAAAAGCGTACTAAAATAAAATCTTCTCTGGGTGGAGAAGCCTCTTACCACGTCGATGTTGGAGTGTATACTGAAAGCCTAAGCTTTTGTAAACATTTGTTTTGAATAAAGAATCACATTTGGTCAAATTATCTACATTTGTTTGTAGTTGTTCAATTAATTTATATTGTAGATAACATAATATGTGGTGTCACATGCAGAAGATGACGTTATCAGTACCTTATAAATTATAAACAGTAGCTCATAACCAAAATGGAAAGGAACAAACCATTGGAAGGTCATAGTTGTTGGAGTGTATACTGAAAGCCTAAGCTTTGTAAACATTCATTATGAATAAAGAATCACATTTGGTCTAATTATCTACATTTGTTTGTAGTTGTTCATTTAATTTATATTGTAGATAACATAGTATGTGGTGTCACATACAGAAGATGATGTTATCAGTACCTTATAAATTATAAACAGTAGCTCACGACCAGAATGGAAAGGAACAAACCATTAGAAGGTCGTAGTGTAATTAGGTATTAGTTTATCTTGACTATATAATTACACTAGTACACTCAGAGTGTATTGAGTAGGACCATTTGAGGTCGTTCCTTTTATACTGACTTTATAAAGGAACAAAGACATCAGTTATTATGGAAGTGTGTGCTCTTAATCCTAATATAATAACAAGCACATATGTTTGATATTTATTTTTTTAATTTATCAATGGGTGAGATTTAGTTCGATGAATCAATAAACCCGATAAATTGGGAAATGGTATCACTCATAGTGTGTGTTGTTGATTATAGAAGGAAACTGTGTCCTAGTGATACTAGGTTGATAATGTCCTCAAGAGGAGCTCATAAAGATTGTCATGTTAAACCCTGCAGGTGGACTTAGTCCGACATGATAATAAGGTTGAGTGGTACTACTCTTGGACTTAGATATTAATTAAATGAGTTGTCAGTAACTCACTTAATTAGTGGACATTCGATATCTTAAACAATGGGAGACTAACACACTCATAATAAGAAGGAGCCCAAAATGTAATTTGGGATTGGTGCGGTAGTTCAATGATAGTTCTCTAGTGGAATGAATTATCATTGATAAAATTAAGTTGTGTGTTCTGGGCAACATGGGATGCTTAATTTTATCGGAGACCAAAACCAATTCCTCCTCTCGGTCCCTATCGTAGCCTCTTATTTATAGAGTACTATACCCACATATACCCACCTTTATACCCACCTAAAGGGGCCGGCCAAGCTAGCTTGGGAACCAAGCTAGGGCCGTGGGTTTAAGGTGGCCGGCCCTAGCTTGAACCCAAGCTAGTAGGGCCGGCCATAATTAAATAAAAAAGAAATTTAATTTTAGATTTTATTATTATGTGGAAGATATAATTTAAAGAGAATTAAAATTAAAATATCTCTCTGGTAAAAGATTTACAAAAGATTAAAGAAAGAGATTAGATCTCTTTCCTTATTTGTAGATTGGAGAGTTTTTTATTTTCTCTTTAAAATTATTCACATGTTAATAAAATTAAAATTATAGATATTTCCTTTTATCAACCATGAAGAGATTTTTAAAGAGAAATTTTATTTTTTAAAATTTCCGGAAACAAATAAGGAAAGTTTTAATTGTTGATTAAAACTTGTCCAATTTGCTTCCTCTTGATGTGGCCGGCCATTAGAGTTTATTTGGGAAATTTTATTTTATTTTTTTCAAATAAATCATGTCAAGGAAATTAAGGAAATTTTATTGTAATTAAATTTCCTAATTTGCCTAGGCCAAGGAATATAAAAGAAGGGGTGAGGGTGCCTTCACAAGAAACAACCTCTATTGTTTTCTCTCCCTTTCTCCTTGGTGTTGTGGCCGGCCATTACCCTCTCCCTCTCTTCCTCTTGTGGTGGCCGAATACTTCATCTCTCTTGGAGTTCTTGTGGTGGCCGGATACTACTTGGAGAAGAAGAAGAAGAAGGAGAGAAAGCTAGCATCTCTTGGAGCTTGGTTAGTATTTTGATTTTCTTCTTTGGTAAAGTTCTTCCTTTGTGGCCGAACCTTGCTTGGAGAAGAAGAAGGTGGTTGGTGGTTTCTCATCTTGGTAGATCGTTGCCCACACAACGTCCGAGGTTAGAAGAGGAATACGGTAGAAGATCAAGAGGTTTTTCTACAAGGTATAACTAGTAATTTCTATTTCCGCATCATGCTAGTTATTTATGGAAATAATACCAAATACAAGAGGCTTACGTTCTAGTATTTCGAATATGTTTTTCGAAGTTGTGTTCTTTTGTTTCTTTCTTTTCCTTGTGATTTGATTGTTCTCTTTGGTTAACCTAAAGTTATTTTAGGAAATTAAATATTAGCTTTCTATTAAAGGTTTTGTCTAGTCGGTGGTGGTTGCTCCCATATCCAAGAAGGCCATGTGCCTCGCCACGTCAGTACTGGGAACCTTTTATGGAAATTAATATTTAATGGAATTAATAACTTAAGGAGACTTGGGTCGAACGTGTTAAGTTCCGCAGGAGATCCAAGTCAAAACCTAAAAGAACAAATAGATTAAGTTTTGGATCAAACGTGTTAAGTTCCGCAGGAGATCCAAAATTTAATTTAAAAGAACACATGGTAGCTAGGAAAAGGTTCAGATCTTTGTACAAAATTTTTGTACAGTGGAACCTATAGGCTTTCCGAGTAGCAACCAACAATTGGTATCAGAGCGAGGTTTTTGCCTCTGTGTATTTGGTATTTAGTTTAATTATGCACATGTCATACATAATTTAGGCAGGTTAATAGTAGGATGTGCTAACTCTATGGATGCAGGATCCAACTATTATGGCTTTTAGTTAATTATGTGTGTGATTGGACCCTTGGACATGTCAAGGGCAATTTATATGTGTGTGCATGATTGTATTAAAATACAGCAGGAGTTGTATTTAGTTTTATTAGGATTTTATTTTGATCTAGATACATGTACATTTCTTTTATGGAATATAGGATCAAATGTAAAATTCTATTTATGTCATGGATCGAATCTTGCAAAGCGTGGAACCTTCAAAGGACCAGAGGCGCAGTGGAACTCCGAGCAAGATGCTAGACCCGATGGCGATGGCCAAATATGGCAGAAGCTTGGGATGACAACACACGGAGGACAATAAAAGATAAAAGCCATAATAGTTGAAAATAGTTTTTCATTTATTGCTTTTATATTGGGGTGTGTGTTAGTATACATGTCCAGTAGGCTAGCATAGTTAAAATTCCTCATTTATAAATAACTAAGTGGGAGAGGAATTTTAAATAAATTTCATGGTCTCAATTACTGGTTTGTAAGTGATGCAAACAAACTTGCGCGTTGGCTCTGAGTGCCTTCCTCCATATCGGATGAGCTTGTTTGTGGATCACTAGAACAAACTTCCATTTTGGATGACTATAGGAAGTTAATTAAGAGCGTGTGATCTTCCCCAACGGAAGGAGCATAATCTTATTAATGGACTTAGTGTCAAGTAATGGTGTACACTTAGACACATCTAATAGTATCCTCCCCAACGGAGTCACTGCTATTATTTGTGTGACCAAATAATACCAACTATTAATTTTATTTGTCAAAAAGTTAGGTTGACAAGATAATAAAATTAATGGGTTAAAACCCTCCTTTTACAAATGTTGAATTTGTATACGTCCACACTAACGTGGCATACAAAATTCACGGTGTTGGTTAATTTAAAATAGTATTGTTTGAGGAATCAATATTATTCTAAATTTAGAGTTCTGACCAAAAGTTATTTGTGATTCTTAGGATGACTTTCAACCCACTGTCCATCATACTTCAACAAAATAGACTTACTGGACCAAATTACATAGATTGGAAAAGAAACCTGGATATTGTTCTTACTGCTGAAAGCTATAAATTTGTACTGACTGAGCATTGCCCTGATGCACCCACTGGTGAATCTACCCAAGAGGAGATTGAATATCATAGGAAATGGGTAAAAGCAGATGAGATGGCGCGGTGTTACATTTTGGCTTCAATGTCAAATGTATTGCAACATCAGCATAAAGATTTACCAACAGCTTATGATATTATGAACAATCTCAAGGAACTCTTTGGTCATCAGGATAGGGCTTCTAGACAAGAAGCTATGAGAAAGATAATGACAGCCACCATGCAAGAGGGTACTCTTGTAAGGGATCATATCCTAAAGATGATGGCTTATCTGAACGAAATACAGATCCTTGGAGGAGAAATTAATGGGGAAACCCAGATCGATATGATCCTCCAAACCCTACCTAGAAGTTTTGAGCAGTTCCGCCTGAACTATAATATGAATAAAAGGATTTATTCATTAGGGGAACTACTGACTTCAAGCAGCAGAAGGGTTATTTCGTCACAATGCTCAAATTCACTATGTGAAAATGGTTCTACTTCTAAACCGAAAGGTAAGAAGAAGAAGAAACAAACTGGTTCAGCAAAGAAAGTGAATAAATCTCAGAGTACGGGATTTAAAGCTGGAATGAAGAAGCCGAAGGGCAAGTGCTTCATCTGCAAGCAGGCAGGACATTGGAAGGCGGACTGTCCTCGTAAGAACCAAAACAAAGGTATATCTCATACTCTAGTTGTTGAAACATGTTTAGCGGTGTTATCTACCAACACCTGTTGTGTAGATACGGGAGCCACTGATCAATTCCTTGCAGGGGTTCCAGGAAACCCGACGACTATCTGAAGGGGAGATTACTGTTTACATGGGCAATGCTACTAAGGTGGCAGCTGTTGCAGTGGGAGACGTCTACTTATCTTTTAGTAGAAATAGAAATTTGGTTTTAAGAAATTGTCTTTATGTACCCAGTTTTAGAAAGAATTTAATTTCAGTTTCTAAACTGTTTTTAGATGGATATTCAGTTTCTTTCAGTAACGATGTAGTTATTAAAAGAAATAAAGTGATTATCTGTTCTGGTGCATTAGTTGGTAATTTGTATATTTTAAATCCAAATTCTTCCACAAAGCAAAACATGGAAATTTATAATTCATCTTCTAATTCTAATAAGAGAAAAGAACCTTCTAAATGAACCAAGCATATCTTTGGCATCTAAGGCTTGGTCATATTAACTTAAGTAGGATTCAGAGGCTTATAGCCGATGGACTTTGTTCATTAGAGTTGGAAAATTTTCCAACTTGTAAATCTTGCTTAGAAGGTAAATGACCAAGAGGCCGCTCAAGGCCAAGGGTATAGAGCCAAAGAAGTGTTAGAGTTGGTTCACTCGATTTGTGTGGTCCTATGTCCGTCCGTGCAAGAGGAGGTTTTGAATATTTTGTCTCTTTCATGACGATTATTCAAGATATGGATACATTTACCTAATGCGCCGAAGTCCGAGTGCTTTGATAAGTTCAAAGAATACAAGGTCGATGTGGAGAAACGACTAGGTAAAAGTATCAAGACACTACAGATCGTGGTGGCGAATACCTCTTAGGAGAGTTTAGGAATTACTTATCGACGGGATTCAATCCCAATTGTTCGCACCTGGAACACCCCAAAGAATGGTGTAGCGGAACGAAGGAATAGGACTCTTATGGAGATGGTTAGATCAATGATGAGTTATTCAGAATTACCAAATTCGTTTTGGGGATATGCTCTGGAAACAGCAGTATATGTTCTGAACTTAGTACCTTCTAAATCAGTTTCTTCTACTCCCATAGAATTGTGGAATGGGCGAAAACCCAGTCTAAGACATATTCGGATATGGGGTAGTCCAGCACATGTGCTGAAACCATGATAAGTTAGAATCTCGTACAGAAGTTCGCGTGTTTGTAGGATATCCCAAAGGAACGAAAGGTGGTTTATTTTATAGTCCTAAAGACCAGAAGGTCATTGTTAGCACCAATGCCCAGTTTTTAGAAGAAGACTATATAATGGATCACAAGCCCAGTAGTAAAGTTGTTTTAGAAGAACTTAGAGAGGACATGTCTACTTCAGTACCAACAAGACAAGATGAAGTACCACAAGAGACCGCAACACGTGTCACACATGATACACAACCACGGAAGTGCCTCGTCAGAGTGGGAGGGTTGTTAAACCTGAAAGATTGATGTTTTTGGGAGAGTCTTCGGACTTGATCCCTGTAAACATGAACCCGATCCCCATATGATGAAGCACTCCAAGATATAGATGCAGATCTTGGCAAAAGGCAATGAATTCAAATAGAGTCCATGTACTCTAATATGGTCTGGGCTTGTAGAACCACCGATGGTGTAAAAGTCGTTGGATGCAAGTGGATCTACAAAAGGAAAAGAGGGATAGACGGGAAGGTAGAAACCTTCAAAGCTAGGCTTGTTGCGAAAGGGTACACTCAGAAAGAGGGAATCGATTATGAGGAAACCTTTTCACCGGTAGCCATGCTTAAGTCTATCCGGATACTCTTATCCATTGCTGCTCATATGGATTATGAGATTTGGCAAATGGATGTCAAGACAGCTTTCCTTAATGGAAGTCTTGAAGAGAACATCCATATGAAGCAACCAGAAGGATTTATTGAAAAAGGCAAAGAGCATCTAGTATGCAAGCTCAATCGGTCCATTTATGGACTGAAGCAAGCTTCAAGGTCTTGGAACATCCGGTTTAATGAAGTAATCCAGTCATATGGATTTATTCAAAGTCCGGATGAGTCTTGTGTATATAAGAAGTGTAACGGAAACGTGGTGGTATTTCTTGTGTATAGTTCTCTAGTGGAATGAATTATTATTGATAAAATTAAGTTGTGTGTTCGGGGCGAACACGGAATGCTTAATTTTATCGGGAGACCAAAACCAATTCCTCCTCTCGGTCCCTATCGTAGCCTCTTATTTATAGAGCACTATACCCAACTATACCCACCTAAAGGGGGCTGGCCAAGCTAGCTTGGAATCAAGCTAGGGCCGGCCTAAGCATGGTTTAGGGTGGCCGGCCCTAGCTTGAACCCAAGCTAGAGGGGGCCGACCATAATTAAATTAAAAAGAATTTTAATTTTAATTTTTATTATGTGGAAGAAATAATTTATTAAAGAGAATTAAAATTAAAATATCTCTTTTAAAAAGGACTTACAAAAGATTAAAGAAAGAGATTAGATCTCTTTCCTTATTTGTAGATTGGAGAGATATTTTATTTTCTCTTTGAAAATTATTCACATGTTGAAAAATCAAAATTATAGAAATTTCTTTTTATCAACCATGAAGGGATTTTTGAAGAGAAATTTTATTTTTAAAATTTCCGGAAACAAATTAGGAAGTTTTAATTTGTTGATTGAAACTTGTCTAATTTGCTTCTCTATGATGTGGCCGGCCATTAAGAGTTTAATTAGAAAATTTTATTTTATTTTTCTCAATTAAATCATGTCAAGGAAATTAAGGAAATTTTATTGTAATTAAATTTCCTAATTTACTAAGGCTAAGGAATATAAAAGAAGGGGTGGGGGTGCCTTCATGGGACACAACCTCTATTATTTTTCCTCCCTCTCTTATTCCTTGGTGTGGCCGGCCAACATCCTCTCCCTCTCTTCCTCTTTGTGGTGGCCGAAACATCCCTCTTGCTTGGAGCTCTTGTGGTGGCCGGATACTACTTGGAGAAGAAGAAGAAGAAGGAGAGAAAGCTTGCATCCCTTGGAGCTTGGTTGGTGTATTTCTTCTTCCTTGGTGAAGCTTTCTTGTTTTGGCCGAACCTAGCTAGGAGGAGAAGAAGGTGTTTGGTGGTTTCTCATCTCGGAAGACCGTTTCCCACACAGCGTCCGAGGTTAGAAGAGGAATACAGTAGAAGATCAAGAGGTCTTTCTAAAAGGTATAACTAGTAATTTTTCTTTCCACATCATACTAGTTATTTTTGGAAATAATACCAAATACAAGAGGCTTACGATTCTAGAATTTCGAATATGTTTTTCGATGTTGTGTTCTTTTGTTTTTTCTTTTCCTTGTGATTTGATTGTTCCTTTCGGTTAACCTAAAGTTATTTTAGGAAATTAAATATTAGCTTTCCATAAAAGGTTTTGTCTAGTCGGTGGTGGTTGCTCCCATATCCAAGAAGGCCATGTGCCTCGCTACGTCAGTACTAGGAACCAATTATGGAAATTAATATTTAATGGAATTAATAACTTAAGGTGACTTGGGTCGAACGTGTTAAGTTCCGCAGGAGATCCAAGTCAAAACCTAAAAGAACAAATAGATTAAGTTTTGGATCAAACGTGTTAAGTTCCGCAGGCGATCCAAAATTTAATTTAAAAGAACACATGGTAGCTAGGAAAAGGTTCAGACCTTTGTACAAAATTTTTTGTACAGTGGAACCTCTAGGTTTTCCGAGTAGCAACCAACAGTCGACGCACAAGAAATAGAAGCTTGACTCTAAATGAAAGCTCACAAGTGTTGGAATACAAACTACTTGAATTGTTGAAAAGCTTCTGGACTAAGATTATATTCATAGCCTTGGTCGGGGCGCCCCGAAGGGTTCCGGGTGCCCTGGGGGGGATAAAACTTTATCCCCTACGCACGGATCGCGGTTTGACCGCAATCTAGATTAAATTTGGGTCCGGGCGCTCGGACCCATAAAGTCAACTTCGGTTGACTTTTTCGTCAGGGACCTTTGCTCCGATTCAGCTCGCCTCGGTCAGGGTCTTCATATCCGACTCTGCTTGTTTGGGTGATCTCGGCCATTCGGAATAGAGCTCACCCGAACCCAACTTCTGACCTTCTCCTCGAGCAGGCTTCCGTCCCGACTTCTCATCCCTCGAACGTCACGCACGTTCTTCTCGTCCACCAGTGTACTCTTCCGCAGCTTTTTCGTCCTTCGGACGCACCGAGCCCATTGGCTCCCTTCCCGTGCCGTCCTTCTCGCTAGCTGCGTCTTCCGCTCGATTTCCTACGCTCCTAAGCTCCTACACACTTAGACACAGGGATCAGATAACAAATAGTACCTAACCTAACTTGGTTGATCACATCAAAACAACCACGGGGTCTAATAGTTTGTTATGTTCATGCACTATCTTTCCTTTACCCGCTGAGTCCCAGCACTCACCACCCCACAAACTAGTTTTTCTTTTGTCAGGTAGCAGGTAGATGAGTCATGGATGCTTGGAGAGATGCTGCCTGCCAGACCTGCGTTATATCCGAGGAATGATTTTAGTTTTGTTTCTCTTTACTTGCATTTCGTATTCGTTGGATTTGGTGTTGTGTGAACTAACTATATTTTGATACTTGTTTTGTGGACTTCACATTTGTGGGTTTTCTTTTCATTATTTCCCTGTGTTTTCAAAGCAACCGTGTGGGCTGTTGGTGATATAAACTGCGTGGGTGTTGTTGTTTTGTTCCAAGCGAGTATGCTGTATTATATAAACTGCGTGGTTATGTATGTACTAGCCGTGTGGGCTGATGAATATGTTATTATGTTGTTTGTGTATGTATTTATTGCTTCATATTGTCACGGGTACAGGGGAGATGTGTAGGACCGTTGCAGTCGGCTAGAAGGGGGTTGATGGATATCCTGCAAAATCAAAAATGAACAACCCTTCTTCGAACTCTTTAAGCTAACACTTGTAAAATAAACAAAGCAGATAGATAAAACATTAAAAAGACGAGGCACAAGATTTACTTGGTTACAACCGATGTGGTTGTTAATTCAAAGAAGGTTAAGCGCACTAGAATACTCCTTCAGGCGGAGAAGCCTCTTACAACGTTGAAGCACAGAAACAGAAGCTTAACTCTAAAGCACACAAGTGTAGGAATTATAAGTAATGAGTTCGTTGAAAAGCTTCTGGACCAAGGTTATATTTATAGCCTTGGTCGGGGCGCCCTGGGGGATAAAACTTTATCCCCAACGTTCAGATCGAGTTTTGACTCGATCTGGTCAAATTCTAGGTCCGGGCGCCTGGAGCCATTCCAGGCGACCCGGGCTGTTCCGGGCGCCCCGGACTGCTCCGGGCGCCCCGGGTTGGTCCGGGCGCCCCGGACAGTTCCGGTCGCCCAGGACCCTAAGTCAACTCTAGTTGACTTTTTTTCGCCTCGGTCCGGGTCTTCAACTCCGGTTCCACTCGCTTAGGTGATCTCTGCCATTCGGAAAAGGGCTAACCCGAACCCAACTTCCAGTCTTCTCGAGCAGCCTTCTGCTCCGGCTTCTCGTCCCTCGGAATCGCTGCGTGTTTCCTTCTCGTCCACCAGCGTACTCATTCGCAGTCTTCGTCCCTCGGTCGCACCCCGTGCCGACCTTCTCGCTAGTTGCGTCTCTTGCTCCCCGGGCAATCTTCCGCTCCGGCTTTCGTCCCTCAAAACCACTGCACGCTTCCTTCTCGTCCACTGGGGTACTCTTCCGCAGCACCTCGTCCCTCGGACGCACCGCGTGCCGTCCTTCTCGCTAGTTGCATCTTCCGATCGAGTACCTGTGCTCCTAAGCTCCTGCATACTTAGACACAAGGTTAGAAACACATAGGACCTAACTTAACTTGTTAATCATACCAAAACAACCTTAGGGTTTCAATAATCTCTCATTTTTTGATGTGATCAACCCAAGTTAAGCTAGGGTCAATAATAGATATGAAAATTAAACAGTTTATTTTGCACTAACGTGCAACAAGATAAAAACATTAAATTTTAAGATAGAAACATTAAATTTCAAATTTTAATTTTCTACCTCCCCCTAGACTTATATTTTTTCTTCTCCCCCTTTGATCACATAAAAAATTTGGGGTTGCAAAAAAAATCTAAGGGTTGACACTTAAAAAATTTATAAAGATCTATTTCAAAGATTTTCTGGAAAGTATTTCTAAGTCAAGAAAATTTTCTAAGTCAAAAATAATTTGTGAAAAAATTTCTAAGTATTCGTCATCAATAATTTCTAAGCCGAAAAATTTATGCAAAAAAATTTAAGAGAATTGATAACATTAAAAGAAATTTTCTATGCATTTATTTATTTATATATTTTATTCTAATGCTTTTATCAAAGAGTTTTAAATTTCTATTTTAACTTATTACAATTTCTCAAATTTGAAGTAATAAAATTTGAACATGCGAATAATTGTATCATGTT
Source organism: Zingiber officinale (assembly GCF_018446385.1). Lineage (NCBI taxonomy): Eukaryota > Viridiplantae > Streptophyta > Magnoliopsida > Zingiberales > Zingiberaceae > Zingiber > Zingiber officinale. The sequence continues at coordinate 18,412,547 of NC_056004.1, forward strand.
AATTTCGGTTAATAGTTTGTCGAGATACTTTAATCGACTGGCTATTTCTTTCAGTTTTAAAGCAACAAATATTAAACATGCTAGAAATTGTATTGATAAAATAATTGGTAAAAATTTATTTGACAATTTTTCTAATTTGCAAGATTCATTCGACAAAATATTTTGTAGCTTGCAAGAATCTTTTGACAATATTTCTGATTTACAAAATTCTTTTGACAAAATAATTTGTAATTCACAAGAATCTTTCGTTAAAACTTTTTGCAATTCAAGAAACTCTTTTGATAATATTTCTAGTTTGCAAGAATCTTTCGTCAAAATATTTTGTAATTCAAAAAATTCTTTCGTCAAAACATTTTGTAATTCGAATAATTCTTTCGATAATATTTCTAATTTGCAATAAGAGTTCGGCAGTTGATTTTCTAATCCGAAAAATTCTTTCGATGATTCAATTTTTAATTCGCAAAAATCTTCACGTAAATTTTCGATTAATTGAACCAATTGTTCAGAGAGTAGAGGCCATACCTTACTTACCTCGTCGACCGTTGGTTCTCCCCCTGTTGAATTGTTTTCTTCCGAAGATTCTCCTCCTTCATCGATGCTTAGTGAAGAAGAGTTTTCTGTGTTCTCGAGATGTACTTCGGCTGTTGGTTCTGTCGGTGGCTCGGTGTCTATTGAGTCGTCGGCTTCAAAAGGTTTTTCGTAGAGCTTTAAGAACTTTTCCCAAAGTTCTTTTGTGCTTTTATATTCGCCGATTCTGTCTAGATCTTAATTTGGTATTACGGTTAGAAGATAAAATTCTGCCCATCTGTTTGTCATTGATTCGTCACGTTGCTTCTTGTTCCAGAGGCGTAGATCGAGTTCTTCTCTATTCGTTATCTTTGGTTCTTCATAGCCACATTTCAATATTAAAGAAATACCAAAATCAGAATTAAGATATACCTCCATTTGTTTCTTCCATGAAGAAAACTCCCCCTCGAATGCTGGTGGATATTCGCTAGCTACGACCATCATTTTGTTGCTTCAGACGACGGTTAGTCCTTCTAAGGCATCTCGGTGATACCACTTGTAGGACCATTGCGGCCGACTGGAAGGGGGGGTTGATGGATATCCTGCAAAATCAAAAACGAACAACACTTCCTCGAACTCTTTAAGCTAACACTTGTAAAATAAACAAAGCAGATAAATAAAACATTAAAAAGACGAGGCACAAGATTTACTTGGTTACAACCGATGTGATTGTTAATCCAAGGAAGGTTAAGCGCACTAGAATACTCCTTCAGGCGGAGAAGCCTCTTACAACGTTGAAGCACAGAAACAGAAGCTTAACTCTAAAGCACACAAGTGTAGGAATTACAAGTAATGAGTTCGTTGAAAAGCTTCTGGACCAAGGCTATATTTATAGCCTTGGTCGGGCGCCCCGAAGGGGTTCCGGGCGCCCTGGGGGGATAAAACTTTATCCCCAACGTTCAGATCGAGTTTTGACTCGATCTGGTCAAATTCCAGGTCCGGGCGCCCGGAGCCATTCCGGGCGCCCCGGGCTGCTCCGGGCGCCCCGGACCCTAAGTCAACTCCAGTTGACTTTTTTTCGCCTCGGTCCGGGTTTTTAACTGCGGTTCCGCTCGCTTGGGTGATTTCTGCCATTCGGAAAAGGGCTCACCCGAACCCAACTTCTGGTCTTCTCGAGCAAATAAGGAAATTTAAATAAAAACTTCCTTAATTCTTTTGCCATGAAAAGGAAAATTTATTTAATTAAAAATAATTTTCTCTTCTCCAATTTATTTGGCCGGCCACCTCTTTCCCCAAAACAAGGAGAGTTTTAATTAAAACAAAAATTAAAACTTCCTAATTTGTTTCTAGAAATTTATAAAAAATTCTCCAATAATTTTAATCAATTTTATAAATTAAAATCTTTCTTTTAAACATGTGGATAATTTCCAAAAAGGAAAGTTATCTCTAAAAATTAAAATCTCCTTTCAATCTACAAATAAGAAAAGATATTAAATCTTTTCTTAATCTTTTGTAGATACTAATAAAAGAGAATTTTTAATTTTTAAACTTTCTTTTAAATCATGAACATAATTAAAAGGAAAGTTTTTACCAAAATTAAAATCAACATTTTAATCTACAAATAAGGAAAGAGATTTAGCTCTTCTTTTAATCTTTTGTAGAATCTTATAAAAGGAAAGATTTAAATTTTTAAACTCTCTTTTAAATCATGCTATTCACATAAGAAAAATTTTAAAAAATAAAAATCCTTTTATTTTAATTTGGGCCGGCCACACCAAGCTTGAACCCAAGCTAGGGCCGACCACCTTGAAGCACCCATGAACCAAACTTTGGCCGGCCCTAGCTTGGTCTCCAAGCTAGCTTGGTCAGCCCCTATGGGATGGGTAAGAAGGTGGGTATAGGTGGGTATAGTACTCTATAATTAAGAGGCTACAATAGGGATCGAGAGGAGGAATTGGTTTTGGTTTCCCGATAAAATTAAGCATCCCGTGTTCGCCTCGAACACACAACTTAATTTTATCAATAATAATTTATTCCACTAAAGAACTATTATTGAACTACCGCACCAATCCCAAATTACATTTTAGGCTCCTTCTTATTATGAGTGTGTTAGTCTCCCTGTGTTTAAGATAACAAATGTCCACTAATTAAGTAAGTTACTGACAACTCACTTAATTAATATCTAGCTCCAAGAGTAGTACCACTCAACTTCATCGTCATGTCGGACTAAATCCACCTGCAGGGTTTAACATGACAATCCTTATGAGCTCCTCTTGGGGACATTCTCAACCTAGATCACTAGGACACAGTTTCCTTCTATAATCAACAACACACACTATAAGTGATATCATTTCCCAACTTATCGGGCTTATTGATTTATCGAACTAAATCTCACCCATTGATAAATTAAAGAAATAAATATCAAATATATGTGCTTGTTATTATATTAGGATTAAGAGCACACACTTCCATAATAACTGAGGTCTTTGTTCCTTTATAAAGTCAGTATAAAAGAAACGACCTCTAATGGTCCTACTTAATACACTCTAAGTGTACTAGTGTAATTATATAGTTAAGATAAACTAATACCTAATTATACTACGACCTTCCAATGGTTTGTTCCTTTCCATCTTGGTCGTGAGCTACTGTTTATAATTTATAAGGTACTGATAACATGATCTTCTGTGTGTGACACCACACACCATGTTATCTACAATATAAATTAATTGAACAACTACATTTATCATAAATGTAGACATTTGACCAATGTGATTCTTATTTCTAGATAAATGTTTATACCAAAAGCTAGGCTTTTAGTATACATTCTAACATTTTTGGTATCAGAGCGTGGTTCGAGTCAAATGCTGGGTTTGTACTTTTGGGATTTCGATCTTGTTTCGATTTATGATTTTCGAGTTAATCTGATACCAATTTTTGGTATCAGAGCTAAAGGTTTACGAGACCTGTTATCGTGTTTTGTATTTCATGATTTGTTTTTCGATGTGACTTTTTCGATTTTGAGACCCGGCAGCGGCAAGACATCTCCAAGCTATAGGAGGTATATTTGTATACTGCCATCGTACATATTTATTAGTATTTGGTTTGTTGTTTATACCATGTGTACTTGTTTAGTTGTTAGTACCATGTGTACTTAGTTGTTTATACCATGTGTACTTAGTTGTTTATACCATGTGTGACGTATTGGGTCAGCCATTGCTTAGGGCCATCGAACCTTAGTAGAGATCATGGACTCCAGTCTCGTAGAATTTCTCCTACCATACCACCATTATCCCTAGTTTATACCATTACTAGTTGGGTAGTGGATAGTATATATTAAATATCATGTTGGTTCGAACAGTAGGGGACTAATTCACTCTATTCCATGGAAATTTTGATCATGGGGTTACTTGTGTTTGGTTAGATAACCTGGATGGCATATTGAAGTGCAGGCATAAAGCTGAACCTGCAGGCGTGTTTTTTTGAAAGTGAGACAAATTTTCATTTCTCAAATAGCACCTTGAATGGTAGGATCTCTTTTAGGATTCAGTTTGTGATCAGTGAAATGTGAACTATATTGGAAGAAGTTGTTTGGTTTTGAGAGTTGCATGGTTTTCTTGTAATGGGTTTGCTTCGATGGAATAGATTTGGGAGTTGTAGATCATGTTTTTCGTTTGTTTTCTTGCACTAATTTCGTATAGACTCCTTTCTTTGTTCTCTGATCGGATTTGGAAGGTAGGGGTTTGGATTTGTGGAGGTAATGTCTATAGCAAGCTAGCTGGAAATTTGGGAACAAAAACTAGGAGATTGTAACACAAGTTCTATGTGGTTCATGCCTCTGGAGAGGGCTAGGGACATTGGGACAAACTGGAGGTTGACGTTTTGGTTTTGAGATGTGATTAATTTTGGTTGATGTTTTTATTTTCTGTGCTCTGGGATGACTTCAGTTTTCTGGACCAAATGGAATTGAGGGTTGAAGTGTGATTAGTTTTGTTCCTTGTGTTGGTTTCAGCTTACTAGAAAATTGGAGATGTTGTGTAAGAGTGCTTTTGCTCCTTGAGTTAGTGTGGGTTGGCTGGGCAATTTGGAAGCGGTGATTGGGCTTTGTAGGGTGCATGTATCATGTAACGATGAAGTAGTTTACGAATTACCTTGCTGCTACTGCATTTTCTTCCCCGTGAACTCTAGCACAGAATTGGCTTAATGGAAACATTGGGTATATAAAGTAGTTGTTTTTTGGATTATGTCTTAATATGTCTAAATGGTAAGAACTATGCATGTATTTCCGTATGGTGTGATAGTATTGAGTTGGGAATCTCCTATATGAATAACTAGAAGTTTTTTTAATGCAAAAGTGGCAACAATACGGGATTGGTGTCCCAGGATGAGCTCCGGGGAGGACCCTTCCAAACATGACTGTTAATGCAATGTATGATGACTTCGGCTAGACGGATTTAAGTTCTCCTAAGAGGTACCTCTCAACAGATTAAGAATAGAGACCAACCCTTCAGGTAGATGTTGTTAATACCCACAATTGGCTAGACATCAGTGTGAGTGTAGCAGAAGCATGGTGAGCTTATAACCCATAGAGTTATCCCTTGCAGTTGGGGATTTTATCTAGTACTAGAATGGATGACCCCCTGGGAAGTCCTCGTGTTGCAAGGTGCGATCATACCAGCACTAATGCACCGGATCCCATCAAAACTCAGAAGTTAAGCGTGCTTGGGCAAGAGCAATACTAGGATGGATTAGTATATGAGTAGGTTGCTTAGTTGTTACCCTGGAGGAGGATCTCTGAGTTGAGCAGTAAATTTGGGGACCAAATTTTTATTAGAAGGGGGGGGGGAATGTAAAATACGACAACAAATAATAATGAAATAACAAAGTTTAATAGGCAAATAGCCTTAACGATTTTTTTTAGGAATTTTAAGAAATTTTTTGGGATTTAATCGGAGCTCGTTTGTCGTACTTAGGGGGGATACACTTATAGGCTCGAGAAAAGCCTGTTTAAAATACCCGGAGGTGGGAGTTGATTGAGAAACTTATCTAGGGTTTAGTTGAAAATGTTGGTTGCTACTCGGAAAATCTAACGGTTCCACTGTACAAAAATTTTGTACAAAGGTCTGAACCTTTTCCTAGCTACCATGTGTTCTTTTAAATTAAACTTGGATCGCCTGCGGAACTTAACACGTTTGATCCAAAATTTAATCTATTTGTTCTTTTAGGTTTAGACTTGGATCTCCTGCGGAACTTAACACGTTCGATCCAAATCACCTAGGTTATTAATTCCATTAAATATTAATTTCCAAAATTGACTTCCAGTACTGACGTGGCGAGACACATGACCTTCTTGGATATGGGAACAACCACCACGGACTAGACAAAGCCTTTTAAGGAAAGCTAATATTTAATTTCCTTAAATAACTCTAGGTCAACAAAAAAGAACAATCAAATCACAAGGATAAGAAAAACAAAAAAAAAACACAAATTCGAAAACTATTTCGAAATACTAGAATCGCAAGCCTCTTGTATTTGGTATTATTTCCAAAAATAACTAGTATGATTCGGAAAGAAAAAATACTAGTTATACATTTTAGAAAGACCTCTTGATCTTCTACCGTATTCCTCTTCTAACCTTGGACGTTGTGTGGGCAACGATCTTCCAAGATGAGAACCACCTAGCACCTTCTTCTTCTTCCTTCAAGTTTCGGCCAAGCACCAAAAATCCAAGGATGAAGAACTTTTTCCACCAACCAAGCTCCAAGGGATGCAAGCTTTCTCTCCTTCTTCTTCTTCTTCTTCTCCAAGTAGTATCCGGCCACCACAAAAGCTCCAAGCAATGGAAGAGTTTTGGCCACCACAAAGAGGAAGAGAGGGAGAGAGGATGGCCGACCACAACACCAAGGAAAAGAGGGAGAGAATAATAGAAGTTGTGTCTCATGAAGACACCCCAACCCCCTCTTTTATATTCCTTAGCTTTGGTAAATAAGGAAATTTAATTACAATAAAATTTCCTTAACTTTTCTTGACAACAATTAATTAAGAAAAATTAAATAAAATTTCCTAATCAATTCATCATGGCCGGCCACCTCAATAGGAGCAAACAAGGTAATTTCAATCAACAATTAAAATTCCTTATTTGTCTTCTGAAATTAAAAAAAAAAATAAAATTTCCCTTTAAAATCCCTTCATGGTTGATAAAAAGAAATTTCTATAATTTTAATTTTTCTACATGTGAATAATTTATAAAGAATAAAAATAAAATATCTTTCCAATCTACAAATAAGGAAAGAGATCTAATCTCTTTCTTTAATCTTTAGTATGATTTTTCTGGAATTTTTAGATATTTTTCTGGAATTTTCCGAGTAGCGGAAGTAGCAAAAATAAATATAAACGAAAACGGCCTAAGCGGGAATCGAACCCGAGACCTATGGTTTAAGGGATGATGTTAGTAACCAGTTGAACCCAGCAGGGCCGTGCTGAAAGAGAAGGGAAACACTTATATTTATATTTGAGTTGGGCCTAGTATCCACTTAATATAAATTAAATAACTTAAGTTGGGTTGGTTTAAGTTTTGGGTTCGGCACCTCCTCACCTCACGCCACTTTTCTCTTCCAAAACCTCACCGCCGCCTCTCCCTCCTTCTCCTCTTCCTCACGCACGACACACCAAGGCAAGGGTCCATAGGTTCATCTTCCGGCGACGACTCCAACACGAAAGAGGTTCTTCTCCGCGAGAGGAATGCGAAGACGTGATCGGATCGTCGAGAGGATCATCTCCACCGGAACTCTAGCGAATAGAATCGTAAGAAATTACGATCAAGAGGTAAGAAACCCCTCACCTGCAGTATAATAGCTCCGTTTGGTTTCCTACGCATTAGTTTAGCTATATGCAGTTTTTCCCGGCACATAGGGTGTGTTTAAACCCTCCTCGAGGATTAGGGATCTAGTTGAGCACCTCTAGACGGGCCGGACACGTTGTTCTCCTTTAGTTGGAGATTCTAGACGTTGTCGGGTGCCTAGAGGTGATCTCCCTATTAGAGGAGAGAGTTGGAGCACACCAAGTGTTCGGTAAAATGTTAGTGTAGCTAAATACCACCTCAGTTATGTTTAATAGCTCAGTTAAATGCATTAGAGGCATTTAAACCAGTACATTAGTTTAGTTCAGTTTTATGGGACTACGGTCCAATGGGTGGGCTCCCACAGTCGCCTCTAGGTTTAGATAACCTAGCTCTAGGTTCAGATAACCTAGAAACAGCATGTTATATCAGTTAGCTATAGATATCAGTATTTTATTTTCAGTGGCACTGTACTGGATTAGATATCCATTGGGTTGGACTCCCACAGTCGTCCCTAGGTTCAGATAGCCTAGACAACCCTGCTAAATTCGGGACTTGCAACCCCGGGTCTAGTAGGGATGCGCGCACAACAAGTACAGTTGCCAGGCCTAACAGCATGTTTAGTATTTTCACCTATTACGTATTAGATTTCAAAACTCAAAATCAATTATGCTGGTTGATTTTGTTTCCAGTTACAAATTTAGTTTCAGTTAGTTTCGCTTATGTTCAGTTCAGTGTTTTATTGCTTGCTACGCTATGATTCAGTGCTCATGCCATGCTTATGTGTTATGCTTTATGATTTCAGTATACCATGACTTAGCAAGTTCAGTGCATATTTTCAAATAGCATGCTTTAAAAACCATATTACACCGAATGCATGTTTTTGTGAGGTAGATGATTTCTTACTAAGCTTGTTAGCTTACAGATACTACTTTTCTTATACTGCAGATAAAGGTAAAGGAAAAGTGGACTAGCAGTGGAGGCTGGAGGTCAATGCAGATGAGGATGTGTGTGTATGGAACTGGAATTAAAGGTCCTTAGGGGACATAGCAAATTGAGCATTAGACTCTTTAGCATTTACTTTAGCATTTTATTTATTGGTTTTGGTTTCCATGTTCTAGGCACTTTTAGTTATGTGTTGCCATGAATTCCTAAACTATGCCCTATGTTAAGTCAGATTACTAGTTTATGTCGTTGAAATGTTATTATATGTTGTTAGAATAGTTATGATGCATTAGTTAGGTGTTAAGGGGTTTTGCACGCCAAAGTGCCGAACCGAGTCCCCGGTGAATCAGACTCGATCGGTCTCCGACCGATCGAGGCCTGGCTGTCATCGATCGGTCACCGACCGATCCAGCCAGATACATGATGTTATCAGATCCTCCGGATCGGCCACCGACCGATCCAGACAACACATGAGCGAGTCCCGATTTCCAGTGCGGATCGGTCACCGACCGATCCAGATACCTGGACGGCCGCGTCGACCGATCAGACACTCTGGATCGGTCGGTAGACCGATCCAGCTGGGGACAGAAGCGATGTAGCTTCGGGATCGGACAGCCGACCGACCCAGGGTCTTGTGACCGTACCAGTATCAGCAGATCGGTCTGTGGATCGATCCGGAGGGTGTTACCAGTTGTAAATACCTCCCCTAGCATGTGTACAACTCCAAGGCACACCCGGAATGTTAGTGTCAGTGTTAACATTAATCAGATAATTAGCAAAAACTCAAATTAGATCAGTTTTCCGCACAGCTTAGCACAGCAAAACCGTAGCGATTCGCCTTACAGCCTAGTAGTGGAAGGTGGGCCGTTACAAAATTATATCTTTCACATAAGAAATATTTAAAATTAAAATTCTTTTTAATTTAATGGGGGCCGGCCACCTAAGCTTGGGTTCAAGCTAGGGCCGGCCACCCATGAACCAAGGCTTGGCCGACCCTAGCTTGAACCACAATCTAGCTTGGCCGGCCCCTACATCATGGGTATGAAGGTAGGTATAGGTGGGTATAGTACTCTATAAATAAGAGGCTACGATAGGGACCGAGAGGAGGAATTGGTTTTGGTCTCCCGATAAAATTAAGCATCCCGTGTTCGCCCCGAACACACAACTTAATTTTATCAATAATAATTCATTCCACTAGAGAACTATTATTGAACTACCGCACCAATCCCAAATTACATTTTTGGGCTCCTTCTTATTATGAGTGTGTTAGTCTCCCTGTGTTTAAGATGTCAAATGTCCACTAATTAAGTGAGTTACTGACAACTCATTTAATTAATATCTTAGTCCAAGAATAGTACCACTTAACCTTATCGTCATGTCGGACTAAGTCCACCTGCAGGGTTTAACATGACAATCCTTATGAGCTCATCTTGGGGACATTATCAACCTAGATTACTAGGACACAGTTTCCTTCTATAATCAACAACACACACTATAAGTGATATTATTTCCCAATTTATCGGGCTTATTGATTTATCGAACTAAATCTCACCCATTGATAAATTAAAGAAATAAATATCAAATATATGTGCTTGTTATTATATTAGGATTAAGAGCACACACTTTCATAATAACTGAGGTATTTGTTTCTTTATAAAATCAGTATAAAAGAAACAACCTCAAATGGTCCTACTCAATACACTCTAAGTGTACTAGTATAATTATATAGTTAAGATAAACTAATTCCTAATTACATTACGACCTTCCAATGGTTTGTTCCTTTCCATTTTGGTCGTGAGCTGCTGTTTATAATTTATAAGGTACTGATAACATCATCTTCTGTATGTGACACCACATACTATGTTATCTACAATATAAATTAATTGAACAACTACAAATAAATGTAGATATTTTGACCAAATGTGATTCTTTATTCAAAATAAATGTTTACAAAGCTTAAGCTTTCAGTATACACTCTAACAATCTCCCACTTATACTAATGACTAAGCTGCCATATCTTCTGCCATACATCTGATTCTCATTCCCTCCACATGCCGATCGAAAGCTTTTGCCGGAAGGGCCTTAGTGAAAGGATCTGCCAGGTTATCTGCTGATGCAATCTTGGCGATGACAACTTCTCCTATCTTCACGATATCTCGTATCAGGTGGTACTTGCGCTCTATATGTTTACTTGCCTTATGGGCTCGTGGTTCCTTCGAGTTTGCAACTGCACCGCTATTATCACAATAAATTGTGATGATTTTGGGCAAACCAGGAATCACATCTAAGTCCATTAGAAAGTTCCTGAGCCATACTGCTTCTTTAGCCACCTCAGAGGCTGCTACATACTCAGCTTCCATGGTTGAGTCCGAAACGCATTTCTGCTTAACACTCCTCCATGCAATGGCTCCACCTCCTAAAGTAAACACATAGCCTGATGTAGACTTACTGTTGTCCCTATCTGATTGGAAATCTGAATCCGTGTAACCCACAGGGAGCAAATCGTCTGCTTGGTAAACTAGCATATAATCTCTAGTCCTTCTCAGGTACTTTAATATATGCTTTACCGCAGTCCAATGTCCTTGTCTAGGGTTACTCTGATATCTGCTAACCATGCCCACGGCAAAACAGATATCAGGTCTCGTACATAGCATTGCATACATTAGGCTTCCTACAGCCGAAGCATAAGGAACTGCTTTCATGTCTTCTATCTCCTTTGATGTCTTCAGAGACATCTCTTTAGATAGAGCTACTCCATGCCTAAAAGGTAAGAAACCTTTCTTGAAATTCTGCATGCTAAAACGAGCAAGGATTGTATCTATATATGAAGCTTGGGACAGACACAACATTCTTTTCTTGCGATCTCTTATAACTTTGATCCCAAGAATGTGTGCACAATCTCCTAAGTCCTTCATATCAAATTGTTTGGACAACCATACCCTTACATCCGATAATACCTTGACATTGTTGCCAATTAACAAAATATCATCTACGTATAGTACAAGAAATACCACCACGTTTCCGTTACACTTCTTGTATACACAAGACTTATCCGGACACTGAATAAATCCATATGACTGGATTACTTCATTAAACCGGATGTTCCAAGACCTTGAAGCTTGCTTCAGTCCATAAATGGACCGATTGAGCTTGCACACTAGATGCTCTTTGCCTTTTTCAATAAACCCTCCTGGTTGCTTCATATGGATGTTATCTTCAAGACTTCCATTAAGGAAAGCTGTCTTGACATCCATTTTCCAAATCTCATAATCCATATGAGCAGCAATGGATAAGAGTATCCGGATAGACTTAAGCATGGCTACCGGTGAAAAGGTCTCCTCATAATCGATTCCCTCTTTCTGAGTGTACCCTTTCGCAACAAGCTTAGCTTTGAAGGTTTCTACCTTCCCGTCTATCTCTCTTTTCCTTTTGTAGATCCACTTGCATCCAATAGCTTTTACACTATCAGGTGGTTCTACGAGCTCCCAGACCTTATTAGAGTACATAGACTCTATTTCAGAATTCATTGCCTTTTGCCAAGATGCTGCATCTATATCTTGGAGTGCTTCGTCATATGTTCGGGGATCAGGTTCATGTTTACCCGGGATCAAGTCCGAAGACTCTCCCAAAAACATGAATCTATTAGGCTGCCTAACAACCCTCCCACTACGATGAGGCACAGTCTGTGGTTGTGTATCATGTGTGACACGTGTTGCAGTCTCTTGTGGTACTTCATCTTGTACTGTTGGTAACAAGGTAGACGTGTCCTCTCTAAGTTATTCTAAAACAACTTTGCTACTGGGCTTGTGATCCATTATATAGTATTTTTCTAAAAACTGGGCATTGATGCTAACAATGACCTTCTGGTCTTTAGGACTATAAAATAAACTACCTTTCGTTCCTCTGGGATACCCCACAAACACGCGAACTTCTGTACGAGATTCTAACTTATCAGCATCTGGTTTCAGCACATGTGCAGGACTACCCCAAATCCGAATATGTCTTAGACTGGGCTTTCGCCCATTCCACAATTCTGTGAGAGTAGAAGAAACTGATTTAGAAGGTACTAAGTTCAGAATGTACACCGCTGTTTCCAGAGCGTATCCTCAAAACGAATTTGGTAATTCTGAATAACTCATCATCGATCTAACCATCTCCATAAGAGTCCTATTCCTTCGTTCTGCCACACCATTCTGTTGGGGTGTACCAGGTGCGGACAGTTGGGATTGAATCCTAGCCTCTGATAAGTAGTTCCTAAACTCTCCTAAGAGGTATTCGCCACCACGATCAGACCGTAGTGTCTTGATACTTTTACCTAGTCGTTTCTCCACATCAGCCTTGTATTCTTTGAACTTATCAAAACATTCGGACTTGCGATGCATTAGGTAAATGTATCCGTATCTTTAATAATCGTCTATAAACGAGACAAAATATTCAAAACCACCTCTTGTTTGGACAGACATAGGACCACACAAATCAGAATGAACTAATTCTAACACTTCTTTGGCTCTATACCCCTTAGCCTTGAAAGGCCTCTTGGTCATTTTACCTTCCAAGCAAGATTCATAAGTTGGAAAATTTTCCAACTCTAATGAACCCAAGAGTCCATCGGCTATAAGCCTCTGAATCCTACTTAAGTTAATATGACCAAGCCTTAGATGCCAAAGATATGCTTGGTTCATTTCCGAAGGTTCTTTTATCTTATTAGAGTTAGAAAATGAGTTATAAATTTCCATGTTTTGCTTTGTGGGAGAAATTGGATTTAAAGTATACAAATTACCAACTAATGCACCAGAACAGATAATCTCTTTATTTCTCTTAATAACTACATCGTTACTAAAGGAAACTGAATATCCATCTAAAAATCATTTAGAAACTGAAATTAAATTCTTTCTAAAACTGGGTACATAAAGACAATTTCTTAAAACCAAATTTCTATTTCTATTAAAAGATAAGTAGACGTCTCCCACTGCAACAGCCGCCACCTTAGTAGCATTGCCCATGTAGACTGTAATCTCTCCTTCAGTTAGTCGTCGGGTTTCCTGGAACCCCTGCAAGGAATTACAGACATGATTAGTGGCTCCCGTATCTACACACCAGGTGCTGGTAGATAACACCGCTAAACATGTTTCAACAACTAGAGCATGAGATATACCTTTGTTGCTTTGATTCCTACGAGGACAGTCCGCCTTCCAATGCCCTGACTGCTTGCAGATGAAGCACTTGCCCTTCGGCTTCTTCATTCCAGCTTTAGGTCCTGTACTCTGAGATTTATTCACTTTCTTTGCTGAACCAACTTGTTTCTTCTTCTTCTTTCCTTTCAGTTTAGAAGTAGAACCATTTTCAACATAGTGAATATGAGAATTGTGACGAAACAAACCTTCTGCTACCTGAAGTTCTGTCAGTAGTTCCGCCAATGAATATACCCTTTTGTTCATATTGTAATTCAGGCGGAATTGCTCAAAACTTCTAGGTAGTGTTTGGAGGATCATATCGATCTGGGTTTCCCCATCAATTTCTCCTCCAAGGATCTGTATTTCGTTCAGATAAGCCATCATCTTTAGGATATGATCCCTCACAGGAGTACCCTCTTGCATGGTGGCTGTCATTATCTTTCTCATGGCTTCTTGTCTAGAAGCCCGATCCTGATGACCAAAGAGTTCCTTGAGATTGTTCATAATATCATAAGCTGTTGGTAAATCTTGATGCTGATGTTGCAATACATTTGACATTGAAGCCAAAATGTAACACCGCGCCATCTCATCTGCCTTTACCCATCTCTTATGATATTCAATCTCCTCTTGGGTAGATTCACTAGTGGGTGCATCAGGACAGGGTTCAGTCAGTACAAATTTATAGCTTTCAGCAGTCAGAACAATGTCCAGGTTCCTTTTCCAATCTATGTAATTAGGTCCAGTAAGTCTATTCTGTTGAAGTATGATGGACAGTGGGTTGAAAGTCATCCTAAGAATCACAAATAATTTTTGGTCAGAACTCTAAATTTAGAATAATATTGATTCCTCAAACAATACTATTTTAAATTAACCAACACCTCATAACACCGTGAATTTTGTATGCCACGATAGTGTAGACGTATACAAATTCAACATCTGTAAAAGGAGGGTTTTAACCCATTAATTTTATTATCTTGTCAACCTAACTTTTTGACAAATAAAATTAATAGTTGGTATCCTTTGGTCACACAAATAATAGCAGTGACTCCGATGGGGAGGATACTATTAGTTGTGCCTAAGCGTATACCATTACTTGACACTAAGTCCATTAATAAGATTGTGCCCCTTCCGATGGGGAAGATCACACGCTCTTAATTAACTTCCTATAGTCATCCTAAATGGAAGTTTGTTCTAGTGATCCACAAACAAGCTCATCCGATATGGAGGAAGGCACTCAGAGCTAACGCGCAAGCTTGTTTGCATCACTTACAAACAGAAATGGAGACCGTGGAATTTATTTAAAATCCCTCTCCCACTTAGTTATTTATAAATGAGGAATTTTAACTATGCTAGCCTATTAAACATGTATACTAACATGCACACACAGCACAATATAAAAGCAATAAATAGAAAATCTAATTTTCAACTATTATGACTTTTATCTATGGGTGTCCTGTTGGAGTATATACTGAAAGCCTAAGCTTTGTAAACATTCATTATGAATAAAGAATCACATTTGGTCTAATTATCTACATTTGTTTGTAGTTGTTCATTTAATTTATATTGTAGATAACATAGTATGTGGTGTCACATACAGAAGATGATGTTATCAGTACCTTATAAATTATAAACAGTAGCTCACGACCAGAATGGAAAGGAACAAACCATTAAAAGGTCGTAGTGTAATTAGGTATTAGTTTATCTTGACTATATAATTACATTAGTACACTCAGAGTGTATTGAGTAGGACCATTTGAGGTCGTTTCTTTTATACTGACTTTATAAAGGAACAAAGATCTCGGTTATTATGGAAGTGTGTGCTCTTAATCCTAATATAATAACAAGCACATATATTTGATATTTATTTCTTTAATTTATCAATGGGTGAGATTTAGTTCGATGAATCAATAAGCCCGATAAGTTGGGAAATGATATCACTTATAGTGTGTGTTGTTGATTATAGAAGGAAACTGTGTCCTAGAGATACTAGGTTGATAATGTCCCTAAGAGGAGCTCATAAGGATTGTCATGTTAAACCCTGCAGGTGGACTTAGTCTGACATGATGATAAGGTTGAGTGGTACTACTCTTGGATTAAGATATTAATTAAATGAGTTGTCAGTAACTCACTTAATTAGTGGACATTCGACATCTTAAACACAGGGAGACTAACACACTCATAATAAGAAGGAGCCCAAAAATGTAATTTGGGATTGGTGCGGTAGTTCAATGATAGTTCTCTAGTGGAATGAATTATCATTGATAAAATTAAGTTGTGTGTTCGGGGCGAACACGGGATGCTTAATTTTATCGGGAGACCAAAACCAATTCCTCCTCTCGGTCCCTATCGTAGCCTCTTATTTATAGAGTTCTATACCCACCTATACCCACCTTCTATACCCATCCAATAGGGGACGGCCAAGCTAGCTTGGGAACAAGCTAGGGCCGGCCTAGGTATAAAATTGGGTGGCCGGCCCTAGCTTGAACCCAAGCTAGTAGGGCTGGCCAAATTAAATTAAAAAAGAAATTTAATTTTAATTTTTATTATGTGGAAGATATATTTTAAAGAGAATTAAAATTAAAATATCTCTCTTGTAAAAGATCTACAAAAGATTAAAGAAAGAGATTAGATCTCTTTCCTTATTTGTAGATTGGAGAGATGTTTTATTTTTTCTTTAAAAATTATTCACATGTTGATAAAATTAAAATTATAGAAATTTCCTTTTATTAACCATGAAGAGATTTTAAAGAGAAATTTTATTTTTTAAAATTTCCGGAAACAAATTAGGAAGTTTTAATTGTTGATTAAAACTTGTCCTCTTTTGTTTTCCAATGATGTGGCCGGCCATCTCAAGTTAATTGGGAAATTTTGTTTTATTTTTCTCAATTAATTCATGTCAAGGAAAATTAAGAAAATTTTATTGTAATTAAATTTCCTAATTTGCCTAGGCCAAGGAATATAAAAGAAGGGGTGAGGGTGCCTTCAAGAAATACAACATCTATTATTCCTCTCCCTGTCTTGTTCCTTGGTGTGGCCAGCCATCCTCTCCCTCTCTTCTTCTTGTGGTGGCCGAACCTCTCCCTCTCCCTTGGAGCTCTTGTGGTGGCCGGATACTACTCGGAGAAGAAGAAGAAGAAGGAGAAAAAGCTAGCATCTCTTGGAGCTTGGTTAGTGTTTTGATTTTCTTCCTTGGTGAAGCTTCCTCTTTGTTGGCCGAACCTAGCTAGGAGGAGAAGAAGGTGATTGGTGGTTTCTCGTCTCGGAAGATCGTTGCCCACACAACGTTCGAGGTTAGAAGAGGAATACGGTAGAAGATCAAGAGGTCTTTCTAGAAGGTATAACTAGTAGTTTTTCCTTTTCCGCATCATGCTAGTTATTTATGGAAATAATACCAAATACAAGAGGCTTACGTTCTAGAATTTCGAATATGTTTTTCGAAGTTGTGTTCTTTTGTTTCTTTCTTTTCCTTGTGATTTGATTGTTCTTTTTGGTTAACCTAAAGTTATTTTAGGAAATTAAATATTAGCTTTCTATTAAAGGTTTTGTCTAGTCGGTGGTGGTTGCTCCCATATCCAAGAAGGCCATGTGCCTCGCCACGCGATCTTGGAACCTTTTATGGAAATTAATATTTAATGGAATTAATAACTTAAGGAGACTTGGGTCGAACGTGTTAAGTTTCGCAGGAGATCCAAGTCAAAACCTAAAAGAACAAATAGATTAAGTTTTGGATCAAACGTGTTAAGTTCCGCAGGCGATCCAAAATTTAATTTAAAAGAACACATGGTAGCTAGGAAAAGGTTCAGATCTTTGTACAAAATTTTTGTACAGTGGAACCTATAGGTTTTCCGAGTAGCAACCAACAATTGGTATCAGAGCTAGGGTTTTGCCTCTGTGTATTTGGTATTTAGTTTAATTATGCACATGTCATACATAATTTAGGCAGGATAATAGTAGGATGTGCTAACTTTGTGGATGCAGGATCCAACTATTATGGCTTTTAATTAATTATGTGTGTGATTGGACCCTTGGACATGTCAAGGGCAATTTATATGTGTGTGCATGATTGTATTAAAATACAGCAGGAGCTGTATTTAGTTTTATTAGGATTTTATTTTTGATCTAGATACATGTACATTCCTTTTATGGAATATAGGATCAAAATTGTAAAATTCTATTTATGTCGCGGATCGAATCTTGCAAAGCGTGGAACCTTCTAAGGACCAGAGGCGCAGCGGAACTAGGAGCAAGATGGATGCGACAGCTAGACCCGGAGGCGGTGGCCAAATATGGCAGCAGTTTGGGATGACAACACACGGAGAATTAAAGATAAAAGCCATAATAGTTGAAAATTAGATTTTCTATTTATTGCTTTTATATTTGCGTGTGCATGTTAGTTTACAAGTTTAGTAGGCTAGCATAGTTAAAATTCCTCATTTATAAATAACTAAGTGGGAGAGGGATTTTTAAGTAAATCCCATGGTCTCCATTACTGGTTTGTAAGTGATGCAAACAAGCTTGCGCGTTGGCTCTGAGTGCCTTCCTCCATAACGGATGAGCTTGTTTGCGGATCACTAGAACAGACTTCCATTTTTGGATGACTATAGGAAGTTAATCAAGAGCGTGTGATCTTCCCCAACGGAAGGGGCATAATCTTATTAATGGACTTAGTGTCAAGTAATGGTGTACACTTAGACACATCTAATAGTATTCTCCCCAACGGAGTCACTGTTATTATTTGTGTGACCAAATAATACCAACTATTAATTTTATTTGTCAAAAAGTTAGGTTGACAAGATAATAAAATTAATGGGTTAAAACCCTCCTTTTACAAATGTTGAAATTGTATACGTCCACACTAACGTGACATACAAAATTCACTGTGTTATGAGGTGTTGGTTAATTTAAAATAGTATTGTTTGAGGAATCAATATTATTCTAAATTTAGAGTTCTGACCAAAAGTTATTTGTGATTCTTAGGATGACATTGTCCATCATACTTCAACAAAATAGACTTACTGGAGCAAATTACATAGATTGGAAAAGAAACCTGGATATTGTTCACTTGAAAGCTATAAATTTGTCTGATTGAACCTTGTCCTGATGCACCCACTGGTGAATCTACCCAAGAGGAGATTGAATATCATAGAGATGGGTAAAGGCGGATGAGATGGCGCGTGTTACATTTTGGCTTCAATGTCAAATGTATTGCAACATCGGCATAAAGATTTACCAACTTATGATATTATGAACAATCTCAAGGAACTCTTTGGTCATCGGGATAGGGCTTTTAGACAAGAAGCTATGAGAAAGATAATGACACCACCATGCAAGGGTACTCCTGTAAGGGATCATATCCTAAACATGATGGCTTATCCGAACGAGATACGGATCCTTGGAGGAGAAATTGATGGGGAAACCGGATCGATATGATCCTCCAAACGCTACCTAGAAGTTTTGATCCGACTGAACTATAATATGAATAAGAGGATTTATTCATTAGGGGAACTCCTGACAGAACTTCAAGCGGCAGAAGGATTATTTCGTCACAATTCTCAAATTCACTATCTGAAAATGGTTCTACTTCTAAACCGAGAGGAAAGAAGAAGAAGAAACAAGTCGGTTCAGCAAAGAAAGTGAATAAATCTCGAGTACAGGATTTAAAGCTGGAGTGAAGAAGCCGAAGGGCAAGTGCTTCATCTGCAAACAGTCAGGGCATTGGAAGGCGGATTGTCCTCGTAAGAACCAAAACAAAGGTATATCTCATGCTCTAGTTGTTGAAACATGTTTAGCGGTGTTATCTACCAGCACCTGGTGTGTAGATACGGAGCCACCGATCATGTCTGCAATTCCTTGCAGGGGTTCCAGGAAACCCGACGACTATCTGAAGGAGGATTACAGTCTACATGGGCAATGCTACTAAGGTGGAAGCTGTTGAAGTGGGAGACGTCCACTTATCTTTTAGTAGAAATCACAATTTGGTTTTAAGAAATTGTCTTTATGTAACCAGTTTTAGAAAGAATTTAATTTCAGTTTCTAAACTATTTTTAGATGGATATTCGGTTTCCGTAACGATGTAGTTATTAAAAGAAATAAAGAGCATATCTGTTAAGGTGCATAAGTTGGCAATTTGTATACTTTAAATCCAATTTCTTTCACAAAGCAAAACATGGAAATTTATAATTCATCTTCTAACTCACATAAGAGAAAAAAACCTTCAGAAATGAACCAAGCATATCTTTGGCATCTAAGGCTTGGTCATATTAACTTAAGTAGGATTCAGAGGCTTATAGCGATGGACTTTTGGTTCATTAGAGTTGGAAAATTTTCCAACTTGTGAATCTTGCTTGGAAGGTAAAATGACCAAGAGGCCTTTTAAGGTCAAGGGGTATAGAGCAAAGAAGAGTTAGAATTGGTTCACTCGATTTGTGTGGTCCTATGTCCGTCAGGCAAGAGGAGGTTTGAATATTTTGTCTCTTTCATAGCGATTATTCAAGATACGGATATATTTACCTAATGCGCCGCAAGTCCGAGTGCTTTGATAAGTTCAAAGAATACAAGGGTGATGTGGAGAAACGATTAGTAAAAGTATCAAGACACTACGATCCGTGGTGGCGAATACCTCTTAGGAGAGTTTAGGAATTACTTATCGAAGTTGGGATTCAATCCCAATTATCGCACCTGGAACACCCCAAAGAATGGTGTGGCAGAGCGAAGGAATAGGACTCTTATGGAGATGGTTAGATCGATGATGAGGAATTACCAAATTCATTTTGGGGATATGCTCCGGAAACAGGTGTATGTTACGAACTTAGTACCTTCTAAATCGGTTTCTTCTACTCCCATAGAATTGTGGAATGGGCGAAACCCGTCTAAGACATATTCGGATTTGGTAGTCCGGCACATGTCTGAAACCGATCGATAAGTTAGAATCTCGCATGAAGTTGCGTGTTTGTAGGATATCCCAAAGGAACGAAAGGTGGTTTATTTTATAGTCCTAAAGACCGGAAGGTCATTGTTAGCACCAATGCCCGCTTTTAGAAGAAGACTATAATGGATCACAAGCCCAATAGTAAAGTTGTTTTAGAAGAACTTAGAGAGGACATGTCTACTTCAGTACCAACAGTACAAGAAGTACCACAAGAGACCGCAACACGTGTCACACATGATACACAACCACGGACAGTGCCTGTTGTAGTGGGAGGTTGTAAGGCAACCTGATAGATTCATGTTTTGGGAGAGTCTTGGACTTGATCCCGGGTAAACATGAACTGATCCCTGAACATATGATGAAGCACTCAAGATATAGATGCATCATTGGCAAAAGGCAATGAATTAAATAGAGTCTATGCACTCTAATAAGGTCAGGAGCTAGAACCACCGATGGTATAAAAGCGTTGGATGCAAGTGGATCTACAAAAGGAAAAGAGTGAATGGAAGGTAGAAACCTTCGAGCTAGGCTTGTTGCAAAGGGTACACTCGAAAGAGGAATCGATTATGAAAACTTTTCACCGGTAGCCATATTTAAGTCTATCCGGATACTCTTATCCATTCTTGCTCATATGGATTATGAGATTTGGCAAATGGATGTCAAGACAACTTTCCTTAATGGAAGTCTTGAAGAGAACATCCATATGAAGCAACCGAAGGGTTCATTGAAAAGGCAAAGAGCATCTAGTGTGCAAGCTCAATCGGTCCATTTATGGACTAAAGCAAGCTTCAAGATCTTGGAACATCCGGTTTAATGAAGTAATCCAGTCATATGGATTTATTCAAAGTCCGGATGAATCTTGTGTATACAAGAAGTAACGGAAACGTGGTGGTATTTCACTATAGATGATATTTTGTTAATTGGCAACAATGTCAAGGTATTATCGGGCGTAAGGGTATGGTTGTCCAAACAATTTGATATGAAGGACTTAGGAGATTGTGCACATTCTTGGGATCAAAGTTATAAGGGATCGTAAGAAAAGAATGTTGTGTCTGCCCGAAGCTTCATATATAGATACAATCCTTGCTCGTTTTATGCAGGATTCCAAGAAAGGTTTTACCTTTTTGGAATAGCTCTATCTAAAGAGATGTCTCCAAAGACATCGAAGAGATAGAGGACATGAAAGGATTTCATGCTTCTACTGTAGGAAGCCTAATGTATGCAATGCTATGTATGAGACCCGATATCTGTTTTCCAGGGCATGGTGATGAGATATCAAGTAACCCTGGACAAGGACATTGGACTGCAGTAAAGCATATATTAAAGTACCGAGAAGGACTAGAGATTATATGCTAGTTTACCAAGACGATCCGCTCCCCATGGGTTACATGGATTGATTTCCAATCAGATAGGGATGGGATAGAAGTCTACATCAGTTGTGTTTACTTTAGGAGGTGGAGCCATTTCATGGAGGGTGTTAAGAATGCGCTTGACTCAACCATGAAGTCGAGTATGAGTGTACCGAGGCGCTAAAGAAGCAGATGGCTCGGGAACTTTCTAATGGACTTAGATGTGATTCTGGTTTGCCCAAAATCATCACAATTTATTGTGATAATATTGCAATTGCAAACTCGAAGGAACCACGAGCTCATAAGGCAAGTAAACATATAGAGCAAAAGTACCACCGATACGAGATATCGTGAGCGAGGAGAAGTTGTCATCGCCAAGATTGCATCAGGAAACCTGGCAGATCCTTTCACTAAGGCCCTTCCAGAAAGCTTTCGATCGGCATGTGGAGGAATGGGAATCGGATATATGGTAAAAGATATGGCACTTAGTCATTAGTATAAGTGGGAGATTGTTGGAGTGTATACTGAAAGCCTAAGCTTTGTAAACATTCATTATGAATAAAGAATCACATTTGGTCTAATTATCTACATTTGTTTGTAGTTGTTCATTTAATTTATATTGTAGATAACATAGTATGTGGTGTCACATGCAGAAGATGATCAGATTTTATAAATTATAAAATAGCTCACGACCGGAATGGAAAGGAACAAACCATTAAAGGTCGTAGTGTTAGGTATTAGTTTATCTTGACTATATAATTACATTAGTACACTCGAGTGTATTGAGTAGGACCATTTGAGGTCGTTTCTTTTATACCGACTTTATAAAGGAACAAAGATCTCGGTTATTATGGAAGTGTGTGCTCTTAATCCTAATATAATAACAAGCACATATATTTGATATTTATTTCTTTAATTTATCAATGGGTGAGATTTAGTTCGATGAATCAATAAGCCCGATAAATTGGGAAATGATATCACTTATAGTGTGTGTTGTTGATTATAGAAGGAAACTGTGTCCTAGAGATACTAGGTTGATAATGTCCCCAAGAGGAGCTCATAAGGATTGTCATGTTAAACCCTGCAGGTGGACTTAGTCCGACATGACGATAAGGTTGAGTGGTACTACTCTTGGACTTAGACATTAATTAAATGAGTTGTCAATAACTCACTTAATTAGTGGACATTCGATATCTTAAACACAGGGAGACTAACACACTCATAATAAGAAGGAGCCCAAAAATGTAATTTGGGATTGGTGCGGTAGTTCAATGATAGTTCTCTAGTGGAATGAATTATCATTGATAAAATTAAGTTGTGTGTTCGGGGCGAACACGGGATGCTTAATTTTATCGGGAGACCAAAACCAATTCCTCCTCTCGGTCCCTATCGTAGCCTCTTATTTATAGAGTTCTATACCCACCTATACCCACCTTCTATACCCATCCAATGGGGGCCGGCCAAGCACAATGGCAGGCCAAATCAAGCTTGGATGGATTGAAGTATGGTCGGCCTAGCTTGAACCCAAGCTAGTAGGGCGGTCAAATAAAATTAAAAGAAATTTAATTTTAATTTTTATTATTATGTGGAATATATTTTAAAGAGAATTAAAATTAAAATATCTCTCTTGTAAAAGATCTACAAAGATTAAAGAAAGAGATTAGATCTCTTCCTTATTTGTATTGGAGAGATGTTTTATTTTTCTTTAAAATTATTCACATGTTGATAAAATTAAAATTATAGAAATTTCCTTTTATTAACCATGAAGAGATTTTAAAGAGAAATTTTATTTTTAAAATTTCCGGAAACAAATTAGGAAGTTTTAATTGTTGATTAAAACTTGTCCTCTTTGTTTTCCAATGTGGCCAGCCATCTCAAGTTAATTGGGAAATTTTGTTTTATTTTCTCAATTAATTCATGTCAAGGAAAATTAAGAAAATTTTATTGTAATTAAATTTCCTAATTTGCCTAGGCCAAGGAATATAAAAGAAGGGTGAGGGTGCCTTCAAGAAATACAACATCTATTATTTCTCTCCTGTCTTGTTCCTTGGTGTGGCCGACCATCCTCTCTTCTTCTTGTGGTGAACCTCCTCTCCCTTGGAGCTCTTGTGGCGGATACTACTGGGAGAAGAAGAAGAAGGAGGAAAAGCTAGCATCTCTTGGAGCTTGGTTAGTGTTTGATTTTCTTCCTTGGTGAAGCTTCCTCTTTGTTGGCGAACCTAGCTAGGAGGAGAAGAAGGTGATTGGTGGTTTCTCGTCTCGGAAGATCGTTGCCCACACAACGTTCGAGGTTAGAAGAGGAATCGGTAGAAGATCAAGAGGTCTTTCTAGAAGGTATAACTAGTAGTTTTTCCTTTTCCGCATCATGCTAGTTATTTATGGAAATAATACCAAATACAAGAGGCTTACGTTCTAGAATTTCGAATATGTTTTTCGAAGTTGTGTTCTTTTGTTTCTTTCTTTTCCTTGTGATTTGATTGTTCTTTTTGGTTAACCTAAAGTTATTTTAGGAAATTAAATATTAGCTTTCTATTAAAGGTTTTGTCTAGTCGGTGGTGGTTGCTCCCATATCCAAGAAGGCCATGTGCCTCGCCACGTCAGTACTGGGAACCTTTTATGGAAATTAATATTTAACGGAATTAATAACTTAAGGAGACTTGGGTCGAACGTGTTAAGTTTCGCAGGAGATCCAAGTCAAAACCTAAAAGAACAAATAGATTAAGTTTTGGATCGAACGTGTTAAGTTCCGCAGGCGATCCAAAATTTAATTTAAAAGAACACATGGTAGCTAGGAAAAGGTTCAGACCTTTGTACAAAATTTTTGTACAGTGGAACCTATAGGTTTTCCGAGTAGCAACCAACATGTCCTCCGTGTGTTGTCATCCCAAGCTGCTGCCATATTTGGCCACCGCCATCGGGTCTAGCTGTCGCATCCATCTTGCTCCTTGTTCCGCTGCGCCTCTGGTCCTAAAAAAAAAGTTCCACGCCTTGGAAGATTCGATCCGCGACATAAATAGAATTTTACATTTTTCGATCCTATATTCCTCGAAGGAATGTACATGTAAACTAGATCGAACATAAAATAAAAATTTACATCCATCGATCTTATATTCCATAAAAGGAATGTACATGTAACTAGATCAAAAATAAAATCCTAATAAAACTAAATACAGCTCCTGCTGTATTTTATAATACAATCATGCACACACATATAAACGCTCTTGACATGTCCAAGGGTCCAATCACACATAAAAACTATAAGCCATAATAGTTGGATCCTGCATCCACAAAGTTAGCACATCCTACTATTAACCTGCCTAAATTATGTATGGCATGTGCATAATTAAACTAATACCAAATACACAGAGGCAAAACCCTAGCTCTGATACCAATTATTAGTTGCAACTCAGAAAACCTAATGGTTCCACTGTACAAAAATTTTGTACAAAGGTCTGAACCTTTTCCTAGCTACCATGTGTTCTTTTAAATTAAACTTGGATCGCCTGCGGAACTTAACACGTTTGATCCAAAATTTAATCTATTTGTTCTTTTAGGTTTAGACTTGGATCTCCTGCGGAACTTAACACATTCGATCCAAATTACCTAGGTTATTAATTCCATTAAATATTAATTTCCAAAATTGGCTTCCAGTACTGACGTGGCGAGGCACATGGCCTTCTTGGATATGGGAACAACCACGACCGACTAGACAAAGCCTTTTATGGAAAGCTAATATTTAATTTCCTTAAATAACTCTAGGTCAACCGAAAAGAACAATCAAATCACAAGGATAAGAAAAACAAAAAAAAACACAAATTCGAAAACTATTTCGAAATACTATAATCGCAAGCCTCTTGTATTTGGTATTATTGTTAGGATGTATACTAAAAGCCTAGCTTTTGGTATAAACATTTATCTAGAAATAAGAATCACATTGGTCAAATGACTACATTTATGATAAATGTAGTTGTTCAATTAATTTATATTGTAGATAATATGGTGTGTGGTGTCACACACAGAGGATTATGTTATCAGTACATTATAAATTATAAACAGTAGCTCACGACCATGATGGAAAGGAACAAACCATTGGAAGGTCGTAGTGTAATTAGGT
The DNA here is from genome assembly GCF_018446385.1 of Zingiber officinale. NCBI lineage: Eukaryota > Viridiplantae > Streptophyta > Magnoliopsida > Zingiberales > Zingiberaceae > Zingiber > Zingiber officinale. Next base: position 18,438,399 of record NC_056004.1, read on the forward strand.
GTTAGTTTATCTTAACTATATAATTACACTGGTACACTAAGAGTGTATTGAGTAGGACCATTAGAGGTTGTTTCTTTTGTACTAATTTTATAAAGAAACAAATACCTCAGTTATTATGGAAGTGTGTGCTCTTAATCCTAATATAATAACAAGCACATATATTTGATATTTATTTCTTTAATTTATCAATGGGTGAGATTTAGTTCGATAAATCAATAAGCCCGATAAGTTGGGAAATAATATCACTTATAGTGTGTGTTGTTGATTATAGAAGGAAACTGTGTCCTAGTAATCTAGGTTGATAATGTCCCCAAGATGAGCTCATAAGGATTGTCATGTTAAACCTTGCAGGTGGACTTAGTCCGACATGACGATAAGGTTAAGTGGTACTATTCTTGGACTAAGATATTAATTAAATGAGTTGTCAGTAACTCACTTAATTAGTGGACATTTGACATCTTAAACACAGGGAGACTAACACACTCATAATAAGAAGGAGCACAAAAATGTAATTTGGGATTGGTGCAGTAGTTCAATAATAGTTCTCTAGTGGAATGAATTATTATTGATAAAATTAAGTTGTGTGTTCGGGGCGAACACGGGATGCTTAATTTTATCGGGAGACCAAAACCAATTCCTCCTCTCGGTCCCTATCGTAGCCTCTTATTTATAGAGTACTATACCCACCTATACCCACCTTCTTACCCATCCCATAAGGGGCCGGCCAAGCTAGCTTGGAGACCAAGCTAGGGCCGGCCAAAGTTTGGTTCATGGGTGCTTCAAGGTGGTCGGCCCTAGCTTGGGTTCAAGCTTGGTGTGACCGACCCAAATTAAAATAAAAAGGATTTTTATTTTTAAAAATTTTTCTTATGTGGATAACATGTTTTAAAAGAGAGTTTAAAAATTTAAATCTTTCCTTTTACAAGATTCTACAAAAGATTAAGAAAAGAGCTAAATCTCTTTCCTTATTTGTAGATTAAAAGATTGATTTTAATTTTGGTAAAAACTTTCCTTTTTAACCATGTTCATGATTTAAAAGAAAGTTTAAAAAATTAATAATTCTCTTTTATTAGTTTCTACAAAAGATTAAGAAAAGATTTGATATCTTTCCTTATTTGTAAATTAAAAGAGATTTTAATTTTTAGAGATAATTTTCTTTTTATCCACATGTTTAAAATAAAGATTTTAATTTATTAAATTTCCTTTTTATAAACCAATCATGAAGGGATTAAATTATTGGAGAAATTTTTATAAATTTCCGGAAACAAATTAGGAAGGTTTTAATTCTTGATTGAATTCAATTTCCTTTGATTGGAGGTTTGTTGTGTGGCCGGCCATGTTGATTAAGAAGAGGAATTTGATTTTAATTAATTAAATTTTCTTTTTCATGGCAAAGGAATTAAGGAAGTTTTTATTAAAATTTCCTTATTTTCCAAAACCAAGGATTATAAAAGAGGAGGTAGAGGAGCCTTCATGAGATGAACTTCTATTCTTTTTCTTTCCTCTCCTTTTTGGTTTTGGTGGCTGGCCCTATTTCTCTCCTCTCCTCTTGTTGGCCGAAACTTATCTCTTGGTGGAGCTTTTGTTTGTGGCTGGATCAAGGAAGGAGAAGAAGGAGAGAAAGCAAGCCTCGTCTCTAGCATCCCTTGGAGCATTGGTGGTGGCCGAAATTCTTCATCTTTGGAGGAGTTTATTGTGTCCAAAATCTAGAAGAAAGAAGGAAGGTGGAAAGGTGGTTCTCATCTTGGAAGATCGTTGCCCACACAACGTCCGAGGTTAAAAGAGGAATACGGTAGAAGATCAAGAGGTCTTTCTAAAAGGTATAACTAGTAATTTTTCTTTCCGCATCATACTAGTTATTTTTGAAAATAATACTAAATACAAGAGGCATACGATTCTAGTGTTTCGAATTTATTTTCGATATAGTATTTTTTTGTTTTTCTTTTCCTTGTGATTTGATTGTTCTTTTCGGTTGACCTAAAGTTATTTTAGGAAATTAAATATTAGCTTTCCTTAAAAGGTTTTGTCTAGTAGGTGGTGGTTGCTCCCATATCCAAGAAGGCCATGTGCCTCGCCACGTCAGTACTGGGAACCAATTTTGGAAATTAATATTTAATGGAATTAATAACTTAGGTGATTTGGATCAAACGTGTTAAGTTCCGTAGGAGATCCAAGTCAAAACCTAAAAGAACAAATAGATTAAGTTTTGGATCAAATGTGTTAAGTTCCGCAGGCGATCCAAAATTTAATTTAAAAGAACACATGGTAGCTAGGAAAAGGTTTGTACAAAATTTTTATACAGTGGAACCTCTAGGTTTTCCGAGTAGCAATCAACAATTGGTATCAGAGCTAGGGTTTTGCCTCTGTGTATTTGGTATTAGTTTAATTATTCACATATCATACATAATTTCAAAGTGATAATAGTAGGATGTGCTAACTTCAGGGACGATGATCCAACTATGGCTTATAGTTATTATGTGTGTGATTGACCCCGACATGTCAAGGGATATTATCAAGTGTACGACATTATAAAATACAAGCAGAGTCAGATTTAGTTTTATTAGGATTTTATTTCGATCTAGTTACATGTACATTTTTTTATGGAATATATGATCGGGATGTGATGTAAATTTTATTTTATGTTCGATCTAGTTTATATGTACGTTTTTCGAGAATATAGGATCGAGAATATAAAATTTATTGTCGGACTAAATCCACCTCACAGGGTTTAACATGACAATCCTTATGAGCTCTTTGGGGACATTATCAACCTAGTATCTCTAGGACACGCTTCCTTCTATAATCAACAACACACACTATAAGTGATATCATTTCCCAACTTATCTGGCTTATTGATTCATCGAACTAAATCACCCATTGATAAATTAAAGAAATAAATATCAAATATATACTTGTTATTATATTAGGATTAAGAGCACACTTCCATAATAATCGAGGTTTTGTTCCTTTATAAAGTCGTGATAAAAGAAACTACCTCAAATGGTCCTACTAATACACTCTAAGTGTACTAGTGTAATTATACATCAAGATAAACTGATACCTAATTACACTACGACCTTCTAATGATTTGTTCCTTTTTGGTCGTGAGCTACTATTTATAATTTATAAGGCATCGATAACATTCTTCTGTGTGACACCACATGCTATGTTATCTACAATATATTAATTAATTGAATATAGATAATTTGATCAAATGTGATTCTTTATTCAAAACAAATGTTTACAAAAGCTTAGCTTTTATACACCCAACAATCTCCCACTTATACTAATGACTAAGTTGCCATATCTTCTACCATACATCCGATTCCCATTCCTCCACATGGATCAAAAGCTTTCACGGAAGGCCTTAGTGAAAGGATCTCGCAGTTATCATCTGCAATCTTGGCGATGACAACTTCTCCTCGCTTCACGATATCTCGACGCGTGGTACTTATGCCTATATGTTTACTTGCCTTATGAGCTCATGGTTCCTTCGAGTTCAATCAAGACCACTATTATCACAATAAATTGTGATGATTTTGGGCAACCAGAATCACATCTAAGTCCATTAGAAAGTTCCCTCGGAATACATCTTCTTTAGTCGCCTCGGAGGCGCTACATACTCGCCCATGGTTGAGTCCAAACGCATTTTGCTTAACACCTCCATGAAATGGCTCCACCTCCTAAAGTAAACACATAGCCGATGTAGACTTACTATTATCCCTATATGATTGGAAATCAAAATCCGTGTAAATCATCTGCTGGTAAACTAGCATATAATCTCTAGTCCTTCTCGGTACTTTAATATATGCTTTACCGTAGTCCAATGTCCTTGTGTCAGGTTACTCGATGTCTCGACCATGCCCACTAAAAAATGATATCGGGTCTCGACATAGATTAGATACATTAGGCTCCTACGTAAGCATACATCCGCTTTCATGTCCTCTATCTCTTCGATGTCTTGGAGACATCTCTTTAGATAGAGCTACTCCATGTCTAAAAGGTAAGAAACCTTTCTTGGAATCCATGCTAAAACGAGCAAGGATTGTATCTATATATGAAGCTTGGGATGGACACAACATTCTTTTCTTACGATCCTTATAACTTTGATCCCAAGAATGTGTGCACAATCTCCTAAGTCCTTCATATCAAATTGTTTGGACAACCATACACTTATAATACCTTGACATTGTTGCCAATTAACAAAATATCATCTACGATAGTACAAGAAATACCACCACGTTCATATACTTCTTATATACACAAGACTCATCCGGACACTAAATCCATATGACCGGATTACTTCATTAAACCGGATGTTCCAAGATCTTGAAGCTTTAGTCCATAAATGGACCGATGAGCTTGCACACTAGATGCTCTTTGCCTTTTTCAATGAACCCTCGGTTGCTTCGTATGGATGTTCTCTTCAAGACTTCTATTAAGGGAAAGTGTCTTGATATCCATTTGCCAAATCTCATAATCCATATGAGCAAAGAATGGATAAGAGTATCCGGATAGACTTAAGCATGGCCACGGTGAAAAGGTCTCCTCAATCGATTCCCTCTTTACAGTGTACCTCGCAACAAGCCTAGCTTTGAAGGTTTCTACCTTCGTCTCCATCCTCTTTTCCTTTTGTAGATCCACTTGCATCCAACGGCTTTACACCATCAGTGGTTCTACAAGCTCCGACCTTATTAGAGTACATAGACTCTATTTGAATTCATTGCCTTTTGCCAAGATGCTTATCTATCTTGGAGTTCTTCGTCATATGTTCGTGGATCGCATGTTTACCGGGATCAAGTCCGTAGACTCCCAAAAACATGAATCTTTCAGTCGCTTTACAACCCTCCCACTGACGACGAGGCATCGTCGTGGTCATCATGACACGTGTTGCACTCTTGTGGTACTTCATTTCACTGTTGGACAAGTAGACGTGTCTCTCTAAGTTCTTCTAAAACAACTTTTATCGGGCTTGTGATCCATTATATAGTCTTCTTCAAAAACGGGCATTGGTGCTAACAATGACCTTCCGGTCTTTAGGACTATAAAATAAACCACCTTTCGCCTTTGGGATATCCTACAAACACGCGAACTTCTGACGGGATTCTAACTTATCAGAATCTGGTTTCAACATGCTGGACTACCCCAAATCCGAATATGTCTTAGACCGGGTTTTCGCCCATTCCAAAATTCTATGGAAGTAGAAGAAACTGATTTAGAAGGTACTAAGTTTAAAATGTGCGCTTTCTAGAGCATATCCCCAAAACGAATTTGGTAATCAATAACTCATCATCGATCTAACCATCTCCATAAGAGTCCTGCTTCTTCGATTCTGCTACACCATTCCATTGAGGTGTTCCAGTGCGTACAATTGGGATTGAATCCCTTGATAAGTAATTCCTAAACTCTCCTAAGAGGTATTCACCACCACGATCGGACCGTAGTGTCTTGATACTTTTACCTAATCTCCACATCACCTTGTATTCTTTGAACTTATCAAAGCACTTTGACTTCGGCGCATTAGGTAAATGTATCCAGATCTTGAATAATGTCTCATAAAAGAGACAAAATATTCAAACCACCTCTTGCTCGATGCACATAGACCACACAAATCCGAATGAACCATTCTAACACTTTTGCTCTATACCCTTTGCCTTGAACGACCTCTGGTCATTTTACCTTCTAAGCAAGATTCACAAGTTGGAAAATTTTTCAACTCTAATGAACTCAAAGTCCATCGGCTATAAGCCTCTAATCCTACTTAAATTAATATGACCAAGCCTTAGATGCCAAAGATATGCTTGATTCATTTTCGAATTCTTTCTCTTATTAGAATTAGAAGATGAGTTATAAATTTCCATGTTTTGCTTTGTGGAAGAAATTTGATTTAAAGTATTCAAATTTCCAACTAAAGCACCGGAAGAGATAACCACTTTACTTCTGTTAAAAACAACATCGTTACTAAAGGAAACCAATATCCATCTAAAAGCGTTTAGAAACCAAATTAAATTCTTTCTAAAACGGGTACATAAAGACAATTTCTTAAAATCAAATTTCAATTTCTACTAAAGATAAGTAGACGTCTCCCACTGCAACTACCGCCACCTTAGTAGCATTGCCCATGTAGACGTTAATCTCTCCTTCAGATAGTCGTCGGGTTTCCTCGAACCCCTGCAGAATTGCAGACATGATCATTCTCCAGTTTCACAATATAACAGCTAAACATGTTTCAACAACTAGAGCATGAGATATACTTTTGTTTTGGTTCCTACGAGGACGATCCGCCTTCCATGCCCGCTTGCAGATGAAGCATTTGCCCTTCGACTTCTTCACTCCGGCTTTAAATCCAGTACACTGAGATTTATTCACTTTCTTTCGAACCGACTTGTTTCTTCTTCTTTCCTCCTCGGTTTAGAAGAAGAACCATTTTCAAGATAGTGAATTTGAGCATTGTGACGAAATAATCCTTCTCCTGCTTGAAGTTCCACCAGTAGTTCCGCTAATGAATAAATCCTCTTATTCATATTATAGTTCAACGGAACTGCTCAAAACTTCTAGGTAGCGCTTGGAGGATCATATCGATCTGGTTTCCCATCAATTTCTCCTCCAAGGATCAGTATCTCGTTTCCGATAAGCCATCATCTTTAGGATATGATCCTCACGGGAGTACCCTCTTGCATGGTGGTTGTCATTATCTTTCTCATGGCTTCTTGCAGAAGCCCTATCCCGATGACCAAAGAGTTCCTTGAGATTGTTCATAATATCATAGGGTGTTGGTAAATCTTGATCTTGATATTGCAATACATTTGACATTGAAGCCAAAATGTAACACCCCGCCATCTCATCCTTTTACCCATTTCCTATGATATACAATCTCCTCTTGAGTAGATTCACCAAGAGGTGCTTCAGGCACCGCTCAACAAGATAAATTTATAGCTTTCAGAAGTAAGAACAATGTCTAGGTTTCTTTTCCAATCTATGTAATTAGGTCCAGTAAGTCTATTCTGTTGAAGTATGATGGACAGTGGGTTGAAAGTCATCCTAAGAATCACAAATAACTTTTGGTCAGAACTCTAAATTTAGAATAATATTGATTCCTCAAACAATACTATTTTAAATTAACCAACACCTCATAACACCGTGAATTTTGTATGCCACGTTAGTGTGGACGTATACAAATTCAACATTTGTAAAAAGGAGGGTTTTAACCCATTAATTTTATTATCTTGTCAACCTAACTTTTTGACAAATAAAATTAATAGTTGGTATCATTTGGTCACACAAATAATAGCAGTGACTCCGATGGGGAGAATACTATTAGATGTGTCTAAGTGTATACCATTACTTGACACTAAGTCCATTAATAAGATTATGTCCCTTCCGTTGGGGAAGATCACACGCTCTTAATTAACTTCCTATAGTCATCCAAAAATAGAAGTCTGTTCTAGTGATCCGCAAACAAGCTCATCCGTTATGGAGGAAGACACTCAGAGCCAACGCGCAAGCTTGTTTGCATCATTTACAAACCATTAATGGAGACCATGAGATTTATTTAAAAAATCCCTCTCCCACTTAGTTATTTATAAATGAGGAATTTTAACTATGCTAGCCTACTAAACTTGTAAACTAACATGCACACACAGCACAATATAAAAGCAATAAATGGAAAATCTAATTTCAACTATTATGGCTTTTATCTCTAGTTGTCCTCCGTGTGTTGTCATCCCAAGTTGCTGCCATATTTGGCCACCGCCACCGGGTCTAGCTGTCGCATCCATCTTGCTCCTAGTTCCGCTGCGCCTCTGGTCCTTAGAAGGTTCCACGCTTTGCAAGATTCGATCCGCGACATAAATAGAATTTTACATTTTTGATCCTATATTCCATAAAAGGAATGTACATGTATCTAGATCAAAAATAAAATCCTAATAAAACTAAATACAGCTCCTGCTGTATTTTAATACAATCATGCACACACATATAAATGCCCTTGACATGTCCAAGGGTCCAATCACACACATAATAACTAAAAGTCATAATAGTTGGATCCTGCATCCACAAAGTTAGCACATCCTACTATTAACCTGCCTAAATTATGTATGACATGTGCATAATTAACCTAATACCAAATACACAGAGGCAAAACCCTAGCTCTGATACCAATTGTTGGTTGCTACTCGGAAAACCTAGAGGTTCCACTGTACAAAAATTTTGTACAAAGATCTGAACCTTTTCCTAGCTACCATGTGTTCTTTTAAATTAAATTTTGGATCGCTCATGGAACTTAACACGTTTGATCCAAAACTTAATCTATTTGTTCTTTTAGGTTTTGACTTGGATCTCCTGCGGAACTTAACACGTTCGACCCAAATCACCTTAAGTTATTAATTCCATTAAATATTAATTTCCATAATTGGTTCCCAGTACTGACGTGGCGAGGCACACGACCTTCTTGGATATGGGAGCAATCACCACCGACTAGACAAAACCTTTTATAGAAATCTAATATTTAATTTCCTAAAATAACTTTAGGTTAACCAAAAAGAACAATCAACTCACAAGGAAAAGAAAATACAAAAGAACACAACATCGAAAAACATGTTCAAAATTCTAGAACGTAAGCCTCTTGTATTTGATATTATTTCATAAATAACTAGTATGATGTGGAAAGAAAAATTACTAGTTATACCTTGTAGAAAAACTCTTGATCTTCTATCGTATTCCTCTTCCAACCTCGGACGTTGTGTGGGCAACGATCTTCCGAGATGAGAAATCACCAAGCACCTTCTTCTCCTCCTAGCTAGGTTCGGCCACAAAGAAAGAAGCTTCACCAAGGAAGAAAATCAAAACACTAACCAAGCTCCAAGAGATGCTAGCTTCCTCTCCTTCTTCTTCTTCTTCTCCAAGTAGTATCCGGCCACCACAAGAGCTCCAAGCCTTTGAGAGAGGTTCGGCCACCACAAGAGGAAGAGAGGGAGATGATGATGATGGTCGGCCACACCAAGGAACAAAAGAGGGAGAGAAAATAATAGAGGTTGTTTCTCATGAAGGCACCCCTACCCCTTCTTTTATATTCCTTGGCCTAGGTAAATTAGGAAATTTAATTACAATAAAATTTCCTTAATTTCCTTGACATGATTTAATTGAGAAAAATAAAATAAAATTTCCCAAATCAAACTCCAATGGCCGGCCACATCAATGAAGGAAAAAATTAGACAAGTTTTAATCAACAATTAAAACTTCCTAATTTGTTTCCGGAAATTTTAAAAATAAATTTCTCTTTAAAAATCTCTTCATGGTTGATAAAAGGAAATTTCTATAATTTTAATTTTATCAACATGTGGATAATTTTAAAGAGAAAATAAAATATCTCACCAATCCACAAATAAGGAAAGAGATCTAATCTCTCTCTTTAATCTTTTGTAGATTTTTTACAAGAGAGATATTTTAATTTTAATTCTCTTTAATAAATTATTTCTTCCACATAATAAAAATTAAAATTAAAATCCCTTTTTAATTTAATTATGGTCGGCCCTACTAGCTTGGGTTCAAGCTAGGGCCGGCCACCCTAAACCCATGCTTAGGCCGGCCCTAGCTTGGTTCCCAAGCTAGCTTGGCCGGACCCCTTTAGGTGGGTATAGAAGGTGGGTATAGGTGGGTATAGTACTCTATAAATAAGAGGCTATGATAGGGACCGAGAGGAGGAATTGGTTTTGGTCTCCCGATAAAATTAAGCATCCCGTGTTCGCCCCGAACACAACTTAATTTTATCAATAATAATTCATTCCACTAGAGAACTATTATTGAACTACCGCACCAATCCCAAATTACATTTTTGGGCTCCTTCTTATTATGAGCGTGTTAGTCTCCCTGTGTTTAAGATATCGAATGTCCACTAATTAAGTGAGTTACTGACAACTCATTTAATTAATATCTAAGTCCAAGAGTAGTACCACTCAACCTTATCGTCATGTCGGACTAAGTCCACCTGCAGGGTTTAACATGACAATCCTTATGAGCTCCTCTTGGGGACATTATCAACCTAGTATCTCTAGGACACAGTTTCCTTCTATAATCAACAACACACACTATAAGTGATATCATTTCCCAACTTATCGGGCTTATTGATTCATCGAACTAAATCTCACCCATTGATAAATTAAAGAAATAAATATCAAATATATATGCTTGTTATTATATTAGGATTAAGAGCACACACTTCCATAATAACTGAGGTTTTTGTTCCTTTATAAAGTCAGTATAAAAGAAACGACCTCAAATGGTCCTACTCAATACACTCTAAGTGTACTAGTGTAATTATACAGTCAAGATAAACTGATACCTAATTACACTACGACCTTCTAATGATTTGTTCCTTTCCATTTTGGTTGTGAGCTACTGTTTATAATTTATAAGGTACTGATAACATTATCTTCTGCATGTGACACCACATGTTATGTTATCTACAATATAAATTAATTGAACAAATGTAGATAATTTGACCAAATGTGATTCTTTATTCAAAACAAATGTTTACAAAAGCTTAGGCTTTCAGTATACACTCCAACAAGTCCAACACTCAGTGGGTAACAACTGATATGCATAATAAAGAAAATAACAACCAGCACTAATCATGCGTACAGTTTCCTGGTACAAGAAGGATAAATGCAACTGAATAAAGCAGGAGAAAACTGTACTAACCAGGACCAAGGTATAAGTACAACAGGGTTGTCAGACCGAGAGTATCATAAATCCTGTATGCATGTCAATCATATGCATCTATATAAATGCAGCAAGTAAATGCAGCAAACACCAGTAATAAATGCATCATTCATATGATGCAAATGTCATGGTCACCCCTGACGTCAGTCAGTCATCTCACACACAATGGTGAGACCGAGTGGGTAGGGCTGTGACAACCGTGCACTCTGCCATCACTGCTCCTGATGAGTGACCGAGTGGACGGGATGTTGTCGGAGTACACCTATCCTCCTACCCCAAATCATAAATGGGGGAGCTCAATGCTCTCATCTCCCGGTACACGATGACGGGGAGGAATCTCTGCCGGCTACCACGCTGCGTCACACTACCCATGAGCGGACCAACGGAGCCAAACAGAGTCCAACTGCCTGCCGACTACCACGCTGCTACACTAAACCAGCGGAGCCAAACAGAGCAGAACCGTTTGCCGGCTACCACGCTGAGTCACGAGACCAACGGAGCCAAACAGCAGAACTGCCACACACCTGTCTGATATACCACTAACCCATGAGTGGTGGTGTGTACAGATACATGTAACTGGCGATGTGCTCAACAATAATGGAGCAGACTATCGCACAGCATGTAATCATGTGAGATGATGCATGACACTAAACATGGCAATATCTTGAACAACATAGCAACATCCATATATAAATATAAAATGTGTACCATAGAACAATGAATCAAATCAAAGGTACACAGATCAAATAAGGTATCAAAAACCCTAGGTCCTGAACATAATAAATAACATAGTTGTGTCACTACCTCTATAAGTGTGTATAATCAGGTATATACTAACATGATGCGCATAACAAGTAAACAAACAAGCATGTAACAGATCGGGTAGTGATCAACCGAAGCAGATAAGAAAATACAATCGTTGTTATTTGTTAAAGACATTACTATGCATATCAAATGACATAAAGTCAAAGTACCCGCCTCCAATAAGAGGATCGTATCCAAATAGATCCCTCGTCGAGACACCATCTCGAATCAGAGTCCTGTAATACATAATATACAGATTTTGCTAATTACGTATAATTTAATTAGCTAAATCAAATCTTCCAACCTATTTAGGATAATCATAATCGAATACGACTATTGATTAATCCTCCTATTAATCAACCTACTACAATGTGCATAACCAAACGAAATCTCAATTAGGGTTAGGACCCTAACTGCTTAACCTATTCATCCTACATACTCACCAAATCTGTGGTAGCTAATAGGACTCTCGACCGGGGAAGTCCACAACCGTAAGACGGTGGCCGTAGCTGAGTATGGCTACTGTTTAGTACTCCACTCAGCACTTGCCAGCCCGAAATCAGCAGAGCAGTAATGCTACTAATCGAACTTGCAACCCTCTGTAAATGGAGAACAACATCTAGTGATGATCCACGGTAGATAAAGGACAAGAACAGATCACAAAAATCAAGATCTAAACCCTCACCTTGCTATCACACTGCCGAATCACTACTGCTCTGAGGAGGCAAGGTTCGGAGCTAGGGCACAGATGAAGTCGGCTGCCGGTGCTAGGGCACAGCGAAGAGGTTCTGTGCGTCGACGTCGGCGTTGGCGTCGGCATCGGCGTCGGCATCGGCATCGGCGCGATCAGTGACTGTGAACCCAATGTAGGGCACAACGGCGGTTGGCGTCGCTGGAGGGGAGAGGGATCGGGAGGCAGAGGGGTCGGTCGACTCTTGCTCAAGCGCCGGTAATGAGGGAGAAAGGGAATGCGTCAAGGAGAACAGTTGTCGGGGAAAGAAGAAGAAGAAATGGCCGCTGGGCTCTGTTCGACGGCGGCGGGCTGTAGAGAGGCTAGGCAGATCGGCGTCGGGTGTGCGGCTCTGGAGAAAGAAAGAGAAGAGAAATGTCGACTTCTCTTGGTCTCGGCTGTATGCACGCGGAAGGAGAAGGAAACCGCCCGCTGCGATTAGGGCAGATCGGCCGCGAGGGGGAGAAGGCGCGAGGGACGGCTCGGCACGGGTCCACGGGGAAAAGGAAATAAAAATAAAAGAAAAGGAGAATAAGAAAGGAAAAGAAAATTAACTTTTCCTCGCTTAAATGGGGTAGCCTAAACAGGCTTTCACGGGCCCCATTTTTATCTCCGTAAACTCGTCCATACGATCTTCGAAAAATTCCAGAAAAAATTCTAAAAATTCTAAAAAATTCCCTAAAGGTGTTATGCCCATTTTCGGTATTTTACAAGTATAATTAGCTATCACTGCCCGGATGATCAATGCGTCATCGTGCGGGATCTCTACTCCCTCCAAATCTCGGCGGTTGAAATTGATTTCGGGCCCCTCGACCTTCTCCTTACTGCATCTAACAACTTGTATTTCTAGTCGTTGGGCGTGCGACTTCCTCTCTAGGTTGGAATCACCGTCGGTTGGCCCACCGACGATCATTTTGATCTCTCCCCGAGTGGCGTTGCTTTGGTTCTCCTCATCTCGAGCCGAGGGTCTGCTCCGTTCAGCAAAAGTTAGGGCGGGACTTGTGTTGTTCCTCTGCTGAGGATGAGGCTGTCGTTGTTTGACCGCCCTTCTATCATCATCTTGCCGCCCCACTAACCAATGCATATGATGTCGATCGGTTAATGGTGACCAGCGATGATATCCTCTAGGAGCCGATCGGCTTGCAATGGGCGTCAGATCATAAAAGTCGCGCATGTTGTGCGTTGCCGACTAATGGAAAGAATAGAATAATGGAGTCCATAATTTACCTTTTGTAGCCTTCGGGCGACTGGCTGCCACATGCTGCATGGCGTGTGTTTTGGCCTCCTGGTGTTGTTATGCTCCTCCTTATCGAGGCTCCTTGGGTGGTTGTTGGCCACTCGGTGGTCGCCGCTCAAGCGCTGCTATGGGTTCGGTGGGCACCTCCTTTCTTCTCGCCGCTTGGGTCTCTTCCATGTTTATATATTTCGTGACTTTCCTAAGCAGGTGGTCGAAGTCTTTCGGTGGCTTCCGAATGAGCGATCGGAAGAATTCTGCATCCATGAGTCCTTTGCGAGAAGGCACTCACCAATATTTCTGAGGAGACCGATGGGATGTCCATGGCCACCTGGTTGAACCACTTGATGTAGGCCCTCAACGCTTCCTTAGGCCCTTGTTTTACTGTGATTGGAATAAATTAATGCTTGTCTTCTAGTTCTGGTGACTGCTAGCGAAGTGGTGTAAGAACGCTGCTCGAAATCTTTGAAGTTATGAATCGATCTGATCGACATTCTTCTGAACTAGCGCTGCGCTAATCCTAAGAGGGTGGTGAGGAAGACCCGATACTTTACTCCGCCGGTGTACTGATGAAGTGTGATGGCGTTGTCAAACTTGGCTAGGTGGTCGTCCGAAGTGGTCATTCCATTATATTTCTCGATCACCAGTGGGGTATAATGTCGAGGTAGGGGATCATCCAGGATCCCCTGAGAGAACTGCCTGTTGATCCGCTCCGACGAATCATCCTTTCTAGGTGCTTTCCCCTTGTGTGCATCACTAATGGGTGCACCATCCGATGAGGATCCTGACTCCTTTTCCACTCAGCGTTGCTCCTCTGATGGAGTCTGGAACAGCGCACGATGAAACAAGATCGGTGCATTGGGCGCACTCCCATAAGTATCGGTCGACCTTTTATTTTGCCCTCAAATGGATGCATACTCCGCTGGATCTTTATATGCAGCTTGTTGCCCCACTGCTGATGCCGCAGGCTCATGTACTTGGCGCTCGGCCAGCGCCTGCTGCTATTATTGCTCCAACATTTTCACAGCTCTGGCTTGTATCAGCATATTCAGCTCCTCTTTTATTAAAGTCACAGTAGTGAGTCATCCGACGTCCTCCATCTTCGCGTTTCAGATGCAGGCTACGTTCTCACAGACGACGCCAATATATTCCTGTTCGAAATTCGTGAGGATGGCTGGCCGGGGATATGGCTTCTGGGTTAACTGCACGTAGACTTTTCTCCGCTTTGTAACACAAGAAACGTTAGTGCCGAGTCGGGGAAGGGGTGTCTAGCGGTGGCCCTCCGATACTCAAGTCAGTCACTGAAAAAATGGAAGGGAGCAAAGCAACAGTAGACATAGGCGTGAATCATGAATAACACGTACCTCCGCTGGTGCTTGGACCCCCCCCCCCCTTCCCTTATATAGAGCTCCTGTAAGATGATGTGCACGCTTCCCGAGAAGCAAGCACGCTTTCCCAACCATCCTATGAAAGGGCATGTCAGGAAAGTGTCTTCTGACATTATACCTTAATAGGGTATGCAAATCTCTAATGAAACATTGGAATCTCTCGCCGTATGATCCGCATGTTGACCATGCTGTGTGTCGGCGACATTGTCTCCCAAAAGGATGTTTGAGAGATACGTCAACGGCCCAGCTGCTCAGTCGAGCGGGATAGTCGCCCGACTGAGGACTCATCTGCTTGGTCGAGGTCGACTGCTCTTCCTTGCGACACCTGGGCACGGTGGCTTGTCTCTTTCCATTCAGACAAGCTAGCTGACTTGCTTACTGTTCTCCGATAGGCCATGAGCCTCTGCCACACTTGCTATAGTGATCCTAGCCAATTTCGGGCGTTCTGCTCGGATAAGTCATTTGCCGATCGGGCATTCTGCTCGGACAAGTCATTTGCTGATTGGACATTGCCAGCACCCGGTCGCGTGACCGTTGCAATTGCCTTCCACTTGACCATCCGAGGTGTGTCTATTGACTCCTTAGTACTGACTATCTTGACTTTGACTTTTACGCTGATAATTAATCCTGTTTTTGATCTGAACTGGACGAGACCCTTTCCCTTTACTGCCACATCAATATATATAATAATAAAGATGGATAGAAAATTATTAAACATCGAATTAAAAATTTGACTCCAATATCAATTTTACATAACATGACAAATTAATAAAATTATAATTCTCAGCCATAAAAGCTACTCGTTCTCACTTAGAAAAAAAATTATAAATTATATTAACTCAAGCATTTATTAATCAATAATGCAAACTTCTGAACGTAGATGGAACAGACAAGCAGCGAGATTAATCTTCCATCCATCCAGCTTTATTTATCTCTCTGCCTGGCAAGGACAATAGCAACTAAAGTCCCAACCAGCATACCAACCACCGAGGACAAATCTGCTATATAGTTCAACCGGCTGTTTTGTTCCTTGAGACTTCTATTACGCACAAGAAGATCCTTTAACCTTGTCTCGGTCGCGGCTATCTTTATTTTAAGATCAGTAAGCTCTTGGAGTATAGGGTAGTCAGCGAGGATTTTAGATACGGGGACCCCATCGGGCAACTTGTTCTGAGCATCAGCGGATTCTTTGTCGTTGGCTTTGTTCTTGCATACGGCGAGGGAGGTGGGAAAGGTGAGGGATTCGGCCATGAGAGAGGATAGATAGAACACGAGCCTATAAAAAGAGGAAGAGCTTTTAGGATTTTGGGTTTCAGTTAGCTTAGCGGTGGTGCAGAAAGATAGACACGAGTCTATAAAAAGAGGAGCTTTTAGGATTTTACGGTTTCGCTGGACGGTGGTGCGGATAGATAGAACATGAGCCTGAAGAGACGGATGATTTAAGGAAAGGTTATTAAAATATATAAAATTGGATAAATTATTATTTTTTTAATTTAACATACTTTTCAAAAAGAAACAGCCGATGCACTAAACTTCGTCGATCAAGAAGAATTTATTTTTTAAATAAGTGCTGTTGATTTGCAACAAATAATTAACACATATTTTTTTTAATTAGATGGGCCTTTGTTGTTATTTACAAATAAATTTTTTTTGGGTTGGTTGGGTTATGACAGAAACTACATTGGCCCTTTATTTACTACACAAATTAAGGGCGATGGAAAGATATGCTTGCAGGCTATCGACGTTCAAGAATAAACTCGATAGCGCATATGTAAATCCGAATCTAATTTTAATTTTCCTATTTACTAAATCGATGCATATATTTTTTTCCTAAAAGTCTAAAAAAATTGACACATTGCCAAACACTTGTTAAAATTCTTACGTAGATTTGCAATAATAAATTTTATCGTATTTTTGCTGAATGGAGTTAAAATCTTGAGAAACGAACCACCGCTAGCGACTCGTCATTGGTCGTTGAGTCATGATGCTTCGTCGTGACAGTTGAGCAACTTCCACAAAATTCCAATGTTTTGAAAATCGGATCAGTCATTGAACCGTTGCGATGACCGAGTTAAAATTTTTAAGATTTGACCGTTCAAACTGGTGATTCAATCGTTATATATATATATATATATATATATATATATATATATATATATAGAGTTGTTCCCCTGCGGAACAACTCGTGCGAAACGGTACGGACCTGCCCCCGTGGCAGGTCCGTGTCAACGTTTTTTTTCCGCGTCAGTTTTTATCCTTGCAACCCTAATTTCTAGCCCACGCACCCGCCGACCCCTTCCTCCTTCCTCCTCCTTCGTCGCGACGCAGCCGCCGACCCCTTCCTCCTTCCTCCTCCTTCGTCGCGACGCACCCGCCGCGAGGAAACTCAACAGACGCGGAAACCTCGTCACGCCCAAAGCTAGGGTTTCGTCCCCTTCCTCCTTCGTCGCCGTCGCACCTGCAGAAGAGGAGAAACAAACAGGCGCCTTCCTCCTTTGTCGCGCCAAAGCTAGGGTTTCCTATCTATTGTTACTTGATCGGCAAGCTAAAGCTAGGGTTTTTCCGCACCACACCACACTCCCCTTCATTTGTTCTCCTCGACGGTACACTCTATTGCTTGGTTTTCTTTTCAAAAATAGCTTTGTGTGTATAATTGTTTTTTCACACAAAGCGTGCAATTCATTTCTTTGAAGTTGAACTATGCTACTGAGCAATGATAGTGGTGCTGTAAGTTGCATCCAAGATTATCATAATCAAGATGACTTGTGAACCATTAATATTAGTAAGACATTTACAGAATTGTGATAAGACACTTATTTTTTTTGACACTGTATCATACGATTAATTGAAATTAGTTGTATCATATTAAACATTAAAATGATATATAATTATTGTGTTGTATTTTTGTGTTGTAAGGAGTGACTATAAATGACTATCACATAAACTAAAGATGATTATTTCATTTTCTAATACGTCCTCTTTAACATAAACAAAAAGTATGTTGTCTTAAAAATGTTTCACTTTTTTGTGAATTAAAGGAAATTTTATGCCAGATGTGATGTATGAATTGCTTACTTCAATCATGGTGATTTTGTTGGGAATTTATGGCTCATGAAAAACTACTGAATGATGTTGCTGTTTAAAAGCTACCACATCATGATTGTCGTAACCTAGATTTTCACTTGGTAAAACATCATATAGTTCTTATAGTAGCAACCATGTGTTTCCCAACCTACTACTTTTTTTATGACCGTAACATTTATTTTTTAGTTGGATAACATCAGTTGCCTGATTATTATATAGCATCTATTCATTATCATTTCTTAATCTTCCTGATTGCATTCTTGAAAATGACACTGGTTCATTAATTTTGTCTCACTATAAACACTGATATTTACTTATTATAAAATATGATGTCATAAAATTTAGGTATTTTAATGTGAATTGTGGCTACTTTTAATGCAAATTGGTCAAATTTATCATAAAATTGTGTGATTTCCCATTACTTAAGCAAATTGCTATTGTTTAGCTTAACTTGGTCAAATTTTACTTTTTAGGTTGTTCTTGAATGGCATCATCAAGTAACAGCAGCATCAACCATACCAAATATGAAACTGTGCGATGCAGGGACTGCGGACAAAGAGCATTGGTGCTAGTCTCTAAATAGATCAAGAACCCAGGAAGACTATATTATGGATGTAAGCATCATGAATGGTTAAAGTGGGTGAGGTCTGATACTGGACTAAATGAAGACATTAATGATGTACATTTTAGGATGTTGTCAAGAGCGGAGTCAAGGGTGGGGAGTGAACACATTGCTTATCCTGGACATAATATGGGAAATTGGAATGTACCACTTATGGTCTGGCTATTAGTGATAGTGAACTTAATTCTTTTGGTTATATACTTATTTTGTTTGTTGGTTGGCCTAGTTAAGTAGTACTAGTGTTGTAATGTGATAAAAAAATGTAATTATGGATGATATTGACATTTGATTTTTTTAATTTATGGATGATGTTGACATTTATTTGCCAAAATTTATGTTGTAAACATGTCTCTTAAACTTGCATGATTAACGAAACTCGCTTCTGACTGGTGTACCCGCAAGCCGTCTTCCAATGGATGAAATTATCATGATTTAATGATAATGCCGATGATTGGTGCAGGGGAGGGCAAAAACGACATCATCACCACATTCTGCATCTCTGCTCAACTATATCAGAAGTCCGCCAATGGCTTCTGTTACACCATTGGCTAGTGCATAAGCCTCATTGTCTCTTCCATCTTAGTTTTAGATTGTTTACTAGGCTAAATCTATTCTTTTCTCCTTGGTGAGAACTAGGTCATGTCTATTCTCTAATAACCAATATCTATTGATCATGTACTGTGTAAACTGAAATTAGGATTTTGGTTACTGCCAGCTTGCTGTGTGAGTTTTCTTCAATGTTCGGAATTTTTTAGGTGAAGACTTCCTATTCCTTCTGTTCTTTTCTTTTTTTTTCATAAGGATATATATGTAACTTTGTGAGTACACATGAAGCATAATTATGCTTTTGAACTTTACTGGATGGACTTATTTTAATTTCCAATAGTATCCTATAGGAGAAGGAGAAGTGCTGCAAGTCTCCTTGTATCTGAAAAAACTGAAGGGTCCTCTTTGGTCTAAGTAATTTGGAAAATAAGTAGACAAGTTGATTAAGTTCTGGAAGTGTAATGAAATTTGAAAAAGATTATATATCATTGCTTTATCTGCACTTAGACCTGGAACTTGCTGCATAAACGAACTTGATGACATATTTCTGCTGTTGAACTGTTTATACAATAAATGCAAGGTTCAGAGGAGCATCGGTCAGAAAAAAAAAACCATTTCACAAATGATACTCATTTCAGTTACATGGGAAGTAAATGATTCTCATACAGTAAATGCAAGGTTCCAGAGGAAAATAAATACAAGGTTCCAGAGGGAAGAAAAAATAATTGCTGAAGCTCAACACTTCAGGGAAGGAAATGAACACCATGGAAGAGCAATGCTCCTGTGCTCAAACCATTTCAGTGTTCCCCAGTTTGCTTTTTTTTTTTTTCTGCTTGCGAAGTATCAGCACTCTTGATTTTTCCTCTCCAATTTTATAGCTTCATAGGACATCATAATTTCTTTAAATTTTGTTTCGACCGCCACTGCAATAAGAAGAATGATATGTTTCCCATCATCAAATATATTGTAACCAACAAATTCCAGACACGATATAGATAAGGCATATTGTGCGGAAAGCATACTGCAATGCATAAACAAGTTCTAACCTGAGACAAGCAAGCACTCCAAGACGCTTAGACCCATGGTTTAAAATTTCATTGTATTCTTTTAGGAGTAATAATTATATTATCCACATAAATAAAAAAAAAATAACACTCAGCATACTAAGAGATAAAGTGGTTTGAAGCACTTCAAATAACCTAAGATAAAGAAGACTATAGTTGAATTTACAAAATTTCACACCAAAAAATTGTTTCGACCCATACAGAAATTTGGTTTAAACACAAAATCATTTCCCTTTCAGCACCACAAGGAGGTTGTACTATGTATGCCTCTATTAAGTCACCCCATGATACCTAGTTAGTAATGGATACTGGTACCTGACAATCAATCAAAAAAAAAAACAAATTTACACAACTTATTCACTAGAGAAGTGCCACTATAGTCGGGACCATAAACATGAGTGTATCCACTGGCCACCAATTGAGCCTTTAGCCCCTAAACACCCACTTACAGCTAACTCTAGATTTATCATAAGAAAGGGCTAGCAGATCTCAAGTATCATAAAAAATAGCGATAATTTACTAATCTAACAGCTATCAACAAACAAAATAACATACAACAAGACACTGATGATAGTGTACCATCTGAACAAACAAAATAACTCAATTGCATCTACTAAATCCAAATAAAATACATACTATCAATTAATGCATTCTGAAACAGTATGATTTAGAAGTATACATTCTATACTAGACTCTTTAGAAGTATGCATTCAATAAAAAAAAAATGCAGTAAAGGAAATAGATGAATACATACTAGTTTAGATATTCATCTATTGAACTTTCTAATGCGGCTAGTATGTATACAACCATGGAAGCCGAGTATGTAGCAGCCTCTGAGGCGGCTAAAGAAGTAGTATGGCTCAGGAACTTTCTAATGGACTTAGATGTGATTCCTGGTTTGCCCAAAATCATCACAATTTATTGTGATAATAGCGGTGCAGTTGCAAACTCGAAGGAACCACGAGCTCATAAGGCAAGTAAACATATAGAGCGCAAGTACCACCTGATACAAGATATTGTGAAGCGAGGAGAAGTTGTCATCGCCAAGATTACATCAGCAGATAACCTGGCAGATCCTTTCACTAAGGCCCTTCCGGCAAAAGCTTTTAATCGGCATGTGGAGGGAATGGGAATCAGATGTATGGCAGAAGATATGGCAGCTTAGTCATTAGTATAAGTGGGAGATTGTTAGAGTGTATACTGAAAGCCTAAGCTTTTGTAAACATTTGTTTTGAATAAAGAATCACATTTGGTCAAATTATCTACATTTGTTTGTAGTTGTTCAATTAATTTATATTGTAGATAACATAGTATGTGGTGTCACATACAGAAGATGATGTTATCAGTACCTTATAAATTATAAACAGCAGCTCACGACCAAAATGGAAAGGAACAAACCATTGGAAGGTCGTAGTGTAATTAGGAATTAGTTTATCTTAACTATATAATTACACTAGTATACTTAGAGTGTATTGAGTAGGACCATTTGAGGTCGTTTCTTTTATACTGACTTTATAAAGGAATAAAGACCTCAGTTATTATGGAAGTGTGTGCTCTTAATCCTAATATAATAACAAGCACATATATTTGATATTTATTTTTTTAATTTATCAATGGGTGAGATTTAGTTCGATAAATCAATAAGCCCGATAAGTTGGGAAATGATATCACTTATAGTGTGTGTTGTTGATTATAGAAGGAAACTGTGTCCTAGTAATCTAGGTTGATAATGTCCCCAAGATGAGCTCATAAGGATTGTCATGTTAAACCCTGCAGGTGGACTTAGTCCGACATAACGATAAGGTTGAGTGGTACTATTCTTGGACTAAGATATTAATTAAATGAGTTGTCAGTAACTCACTTAATTAGTGGACATTCGACATCTTAAACACATGGAGACTAACACACTCATAATAAGAAGGAGCCCAAAAATATAATTTGGGATTGGTGCGGTAGTTCAATAATAGTTCTCTAGTGGAATGAATTATTATTGATAAAATTAAAGTTGTGTGTTCGGGGCGAACAAGGGATGCTTAATTTTATCGGGAGACCAAAACCAATTCCTCCTCTCGATCCCTATTGTAGCCTCTTATTTATAGAGTACTATACCCACCTTCATACCCATGATATAGGGGTCGGCCAAGCTAGCTTGTGGAGCAAGCTAGGGTCGGCCAAGCCTTGGCTCATGGGTGGCCGGCCCTAGCTTGAACCCAAGCTTAGGTGGCCGGCCCCCATTAAATTAAAAAGGATTTTAATTTTAAATTTTTCTTATGTGAAAGATATAATTTATTGGAGAGATTAAAAATTAAAATATCTCTTACAAGGATCTACAAAAGATTAAAGAAAGAGATTAGATCTCTTTCCTTATTTGTAGATTGGAAAGATATTTTATTTTTCTTCTTAAATTATTCACATGTTGAAAAATTAAAATTATAGAAATTTCTTTTTATCAACCATGAAGGGATTTTAAAGGGAAATTTTATTTTTTAAAATTTTCAAAGACAAATAAGGAATTTTAAATTGTTGATTGAAATTGTCTTATTTGCTCTTATTGATGTGGCCGGCCATGACATGGATGTTAAGGAAATTTTGTTTAGTTTTTCTTAATTAATTCATGTCAAGGAAAGTTAAGGAAATTTTATTGTAATTAAATTTCCTAATTTAACAAAGCTAAGAATTATAAAAGAGAGGGTGATGTAGCGAATCTGTCACATCCGCTAATCAAATTGTACAAATGTATTTTTCCACTGAACCCCTTAATTTCACAATAACGTTGTAGTAACGAGCCCAGGATCGCTCTCGAGGAATCAACAGTATGATGTAATCTAGGATTGTCTTTATTTCCTATTTTTGGGGTTTTCGATATAAAAATGGAGTTGGGGGTTTAAAGCTTTGAATATAAATCTACAAAGGAAAACACAACAGTAAAGAAATTAATCTAAAGCATAACTAAAACCTACCTATGTGCCAACAATCAAACCTTAACGCATTGTCACTCCTACATTGAGATTAAATCATTGGCACACTCTTAAACTAAGAATAAACAACAAGACATGAATGAATACGTTCTAAAGAAAAATTTAAATCTTAACTACTAAAACTAAGTTACTCAACAGTGCTGAAATTTAAGCTTAAGCTAAATTAACAACAACTTCAAAAGAAATTAAAATTAAATTACTCAAACACTTGAATTAAAACAATTAAGCTAAGAAGAACTATGCTAATGAATCCAAACAACATTAACTGAAATCTAAATCTGTAAACAGTAAAAGAATGCAAAAGTAAACCCTAAACCATCTCAACACCAAACCAAGTCTCACGGCAACTTCTCCTTGCCGTCACACAAGGAAACAACGGAGAACACTCCAACTGTAATCGGAGAAGACAATCTCAGTAGCTACACTCAGCTCAGCCTTCACCAGCACCATCGAAGACCACTCCAAACGAAGCTAATGAAGATCGGTGCCGCCCAACTCGGAAAATCTGAAAATATGTGAGCTGCAACCTCAGATCTGATGTGGAGAAGATGATGGATGGAAGGTCGTCGGGAATGGTCCAGTAGCAGTGGAGGAACACCGCCAAAGCTCACTGATGGAAGCGGAACCACCGATTGGAGGAACACCTCACAATCGGCAGCGGCAGAAGTAGAGGTTTGCGGAGCAGAATTCTCGCCGTAGGACCACCTTTGAACGAGCTCAGATGGCCGGAAGCTGGTCGCAAGCAACTGAGGGCATCGTCGCCGATGAAATCGCCGGAAACATGGATCTGGAAGAGGAGATGGTGGTTGGAATCTCGGAGAACGCCGCGGGGCACGAAGAACGGCGCTGTGGAGAATCGACGACGAAGCTAGCTACTGTAGCTTCTCATTTAAATCAGATCTGGATCTGGAATGGACGGTTGAGATGATTCCGAGCTAAATCAACGGTGAAAAGTCATCCAAAATCTGATCCGAAGGTACTGATGTTAATCTAGGGTCTGGATCTACCCTCCCGTAGGTCGGATCGATCAGATCATCACTGGATGTCCCAGATCGGCCCAGTCTTCATTGAACGGTCCAGATTAAGTCGGGCTGGATCAATAGCTAGATGAACTCAGATCTGCATCAAAACTTCTGGATCTTCATCAATGGCTCAGATCTGCTCCCCATTAAGTTGGATCGGCCAGATCTTCAACGGATGGTCCAAATCTGTCTTATTCTTGATGAACGACCCATAATGCTCAATGGCTAGATCTTCTCGTTTGAACTCCGATTTGAGCCCAATTTCGGTCCAAATATATCCAAATCCAAGATCCTTTGATGTCTACAAAATAAGAATCAAATATTAGCATCAAATAACACCAAAAAATAATATAATTTACAATTAAGTCCAAAAATACACACTATGCACAAAATGTGATGTAACCATGATTTAAACTATGAAATCAACATCAAACCATGCATATATGAATCAAAATAATGCAGTAAAATCATGGTTATCAAATCCCTCACAATTAGCCTTGAACGTCCCGTGAAAGTAAAGAAAACTAAAAATCATCTTCATAGAAAATTCCCTAGCAATACCTAAAAGATAGTAAAAAGAATTTAACTAAGACCATCTAAAGATCACTAACAATCATGAATACAATCCAAACATTAATCAGTATGTATGGTAGTTTCAATCCAATTGAAAAATTAAACAAGTTGCAATCTCACAAGGGATTTACCTAATCTATCTCTCACACTCAAGCATGTGTATAAGTGGAGCTCACTCAATGCAACTCACAACATTTCACTACCATAAGCTTGCTTATTTTCTACTTCTCCACCACTATAAACATAGCATACATGAATCAAAAGAATTTAATCATGAAGAATTTAAATAGAAGCAAAAAGAACAATTGAAATGGATGAAATAGGCAAAAGAAAAGTATTCAATGAAGAAAATGAGAAGATAAGAGTATTGGAGGAATATACTTGATGAGTTGACCCATTTGATGTGTAAAGAGATGAATACCATTTGTTGTTACCAATTCAAAAGACCAAGCTAACCTCCCCTTTAATTTGATGGCAAACAAAGAATCTTGATACTCTTTTGATACACTCTTGTGATGTGCCAATTTCCAAATTTTTCTTCTGTTTTCACTGGATTTTTCACTTCCACTCCATCACTTGAAGCTCAAAAACAAACTCACATTAGCTAATGGAAAATAGCTCCCTCCCCCACACTTAAAACATTGTCCGTCTCGGGCAATTCAAACACATGCTTACCAATTCTTAACACACTTCAAAAACCACTGTTTACTCTATTACTGCTGCAGAATTCTTTACTTCCCTTTACTGTTTCTGATTTTTTTTTTAAAATCCGAATTCATTAGAAACAGGGGCCATATGGTAGAATGGTTATTGCATGACTCTAAGGATTCAAGTAATGTAAACTTCCTCTTTACATTAGCACTGATAACAGCACTGAATTCATACCTTGCAATTTCCCACCTTGCAATTTCTTCTACAGATTTATTTTCAGATTCAATCTTCAAGACTGATAACAGCACTGAATTCATATCAGAGATTCAACTTCAAATTTCCCATACAGAGGCTACTTCCAGCTTCTCTTGATCCATGGAGAGTTAAGCTAAATAAAGGGTTTCATTAGCACTGAAATGATTGGAGTAAGCATTCCCCTACTGGATGCAGCTTTGCTTCGAAACAATGCTGATCAGATCCACATCAACTCTTGCAACAATTCAGTGGTTTAGCACCAACAGAGAATAGAGCACTCCATAGATTGGAATTAGCATAAGCACTTGGCAATTCTCAGCCATTTACAAAACTGCACAATCCATTAAGGTTCCAACTCTGTATTCAGAAATCAGCTTTCATTCTATGCATTAAACTCTGAAATCACTACAAGTTTTTAAACTGAGTTGCTAAATTTTAAACTGAAATTTTGCTGCTAACAGAACAACAAATTTTACTCTGCTTGTTGCAAGTGCATGGATCAGTTCTGTTTAACAGAATCTGCAGCAGAAACGGAAGAAACAGTGGCTAGTTCCTGCATCTTAAATCCATACTTAAAATCATTCTCAAACAAATAAGAAAAAACACTGCCTATGATTGGAAATTGGCAGCCTTGATCATGGAAATCAGCATCAAATTCAGAAATCAGCAAAACCTTCTAACAACGCATAGCTCGGAATACATCTCAGAATTTTAGAATCTGAATCAAGGCTTAGTTGTGTCATACAAATTCTGTATTTCCAGATTATGTATCAAATTTCATTAACAGCATCGACATTTCTGATTCAGAATTATGGTTTTCCTTCACCATGTAGATCTTCCTTGCATTAGCACTCTGAATTTCAAAAATTTTTATTCCGATTTCAATTCAGCATGAAGTTATTCAGAATTCCTGCCAATTCTATTTTTTATTGTATTCCATATGTCTTCTTTGTCTCCATAATATGAAATGGCAGAATTTCATCTTGTAAAAACCAGAAATCAAAATTCCAGAATTGAACTTTAAGTTTCAGAACTAGAAGCCTAAGGTAGCTTAAGTTCAAATCATATAGAAATTATCTGGCTGAAGGTATCAATTGATACTGGAATGAAAAGAGAATGAGTTCATGATACTACTACCAATCAAAAACAACATAGAAGTTTAGCAATAAACATGAACTTGTTGATGCATTAGTTCCATTTCTGCAGAATTTGATAAACAGAAATTTCATGCATTCTTTTTTTTTCTAAGTAACTGAGTGCTACTTAAGCTTCCCATTGATCAAGAGGCTTCATAAAAACTCAACTATACTATTGCAGATTCTACAGCAGAAACTCAGCCTCTTGGAAGTCCAATTTCAGAAATTCGAATATGAGATTTGCTTCTGCAATATGCTGTTTCAGATTCCAGCTTGACAAGCAACTCTATAAATCGCAACACATCAGCTCTTCAAATTCTAGATTCCAAGAAATTCCAGATTTTTGTCTCTTCCAGCAATCCTTGATGAAATTTGGTGTTTCCAACTTTGATGATCTTCATTAGCTTTCCATTCCTTGATCCATGAAGAGTTAAGTTTGGTACAAGGCTTCGTTTAGCACTTTGTTTTGTAAGAGTTTCAAAAAATTCTGATATCAGTTTTAGATTTAAGCTGATGTACTCCTGCATTCGTATTAAGCATGTCATTGTTCACATTTGGTCATGCAGCTTGCAAAGAATTCCAGCAACAATCAGCACTCTTTTTCAGCAAATCAGATTGGCACATAACAGCCCAAATTTTATAATCTGTTCAAATTCAGAAACCAATCAAGAACAGAATCTTTATAATGTATTAGCTATTGTTTGTTTAAATGAAGCCAATGTATCACCCATAGCTACACAACACTGAAATTCAGAACTCTATGTCTCCTCCCCAACTGATTGACGAAATTTAGTGATGCCAGTCCATACACTTCAATCTCAGTGCTGCTGCAAAAATTTTGGCACTCATTTGATACACAATTTCACCACCTCTTAACTACCCTTTCTCACTTCAACTTTAAATGGTTTATATGTTTATCCAGTAAACTTCATTAGCTTAATGAACATTCCCAAGTCTTCCCTTCTATACATGTTCTCCAATGGTTTGAGTGGGGTTACACTTAAAATTTCCATTGTTTTTCATTTGAATCCGAACAGCTTTGATCTCTGAATTCAACAATGAATAATCACAGCTCCAAAACCAGCAATTCAGAAATTCATATTTGCAAGAATTCCAATTCAATTTGATAAAAACTCCAACTATAAATCAGCTTCTTATGATTTTGAAGTTGCAGAAGTCAGAATCAATGAGACTTAAGCTGCTCCACTGATCAAAGAAATGCTTTTACTGCTACCCATCTTCCACCTCTGATCATAGCATTAAATTCATATCAAGGATTCAACTTCCATTTCAAAGTTTCCTCATCAGGCGCAACAACAAGGAAAAGAAGAGTTCAGTGGCTCAATTTTGTCTTGAGTCTTCCATTGATCCAAGATTCGCAAGGAGAACTAAACACACTCTTACTGAAATTTTCTATATTGATTCTGCAAGAATCACATTTAAGGAATCCATGCTTAAACCATTATAATACCTCCTTCCATCAGAATTCAGTTTCTTTTAACATTCCCTTTGTTTAACAAGTTTGGCACGTCATTGATACAACATTCTGTATTTCTGAATTTCTGAATTTCCAGCAAGTTCAAAATTCCAGCAAGTTCAATCTTCTATCAGTTTATCTTCTGAGTGAGAGTGCAAAAGTTCAACTTGAAACTACCAATAATTAGAAGGTTGAAAAGGAAACTTGGCATGCAAAATGTTGAGGTTGATACATCAATGGCAGCAATTTCATCATACATTGCTGAATTCTAAAATCTGTGACTCAGTTCAGAATCATGAATTCAAAGGTAAGGGTGCCAATTAGCAATGAAATTGCAGGAGCTTCATTTCCAGTAGAACACACCATAGCAGCAATTTTGGAACATAAATGCACACCATTTGTCCTTGAGCATACAATACATTTACTTGAATTTCTCAATGATTTGAGAATTTTAAGTGAAAGTTGGCACACAATTGGCACAAATTGTGTATATAATTTCCAGCTTCAAAATTTCCACTAAACAAATCCATAATCAAGTAATTGTGCCAAAATTTCGAAACTCATTATAACATTTTAATATTTCCATAAATTTATCATCTCATCATCCCTCCCCCACACTTAAGACCTTGTCCATCTTAGTCAAGCTAACTCATCAAGCAATTAATCCAGCAATCTCAATGAAATAAAAGAAATGCGACAAGCATAGAGAATTATGATTTAAAATGCTAGATGAGAATGTTTAAAGAAAATTGTGGAGAAAGAAATGGAAAATAAGGGAACAAGAATGAAATATATCCTTCATCTCCATGCACACCTATGCTATTGTGACTTTGAAAAGAAACTAAGCAAGTTCTAGAGCTCAATTGCTATGAGTGCATGCCACACAAAAATAAAATAGAGTATAGGCTTAAAGTGGACCTCAATAGGTATTTTTATGCAATCAAGCTCAATTGATCAAAATGGAATCCACTACCAATTTAACCAAAATCATGTAAGAAAAGTATCCAATCATGTCACATGACTTAAAATTGATGATCAAATTTAAGAAACTTTTACCATCTTAAAAATATTACTAAACAATTCATGGAGACTTTTATTCAAATGACATGCTTTGTATATCAAACTAAATGCAATGTATGAAAATAAAATGCAAATGCAAAGTATTAAACTAAAGACACGTATAAAGAATTTATTAAAGAAAAACTAAACACAAAGCATGAATTTAAATGCAAGAGTAAGCAAAATTTGAACTAACTCCCCTTTAATTCCCGGTGGTTGAAGAAGGTTTAGAAGTAGTAGCCACCCCGGAAGTGGAGTAATCATGGTTCCACTTAAATTCTTCTTATTAATCCTTTTTCCCTTCAAAATTCTCTCCGGAGGTCTAAGTCGATTCAGTTTAAGCACCCACTCCAGAAGCTTAATTTCTCCTACCATCAATAAAAGGAAACACCTCCCACACATATGTGGGATAAAAAGAAAATAGGAGAAAATTAGTGTGAGTAAAAGATATTTCAAGAAATGATTCACATCTAATAAAATCAATAAATGGTACCTCTATGAAATTTTCTGATGTATCACAAACAATACTCACCTTGTCATCTTGAAATGTACCTGGAGTGGTGCTTGTTACCTCTTTCTCCTCAAATAAATGCTCATACTCCAGTTCTGGTGTATGTACATCTTCATGTAGTGATTATTGGGTGCTTGGCTCCATAGCACAAGTCCCTACACTTACATCATCTTCTATTCTTGGTGATTTTTGAGGTAATGCTCCCAGTAAGCATTCCCCTACACATATATCATCTTCTGCAACAATACCTGCATCTTCAACAACATCTAAAGCAACAGCATCAGTAGTATCAGAAATTTTAACAACTACATCATCATCATAAATAATATTAGAAAATTGTTGTGAAGAAATAGAAGTAGTGTCAGGCCTGACAAGATCTCCACAATCCACCTCTTCATTGACGTTTTGTTTTTGTAACTGATTAATGGATGATGCAATCTGATCTAATTGACTCTGAATGTTCTGTATTCTTGCAAATTGTTGCTCTTGATGTTCTCTCATTTGTTGCATAACTTCATTGCATTTCCACATTGATTCTTCAATTTGTTCTTGTGCATCCTCATACCTATTCCGCTGCTCCATAGGTAGGTAGGACTGATAGAACTGAGTCTGAGGCTGATAATTATAATTCTCTATCCCATCTCCAAAATACGGATAATATGGATCCATGGTCACATGAATTTCTTGTTCCTACACTGAAACATTAGCAAATAAAATTAGAAGACTCAGGAACAAATAAAATCAAACACATGGATATATAAACATGAAATCAATCAAAACAATCCTAAAATTACTAAACATTACATTTTTTCCCCCCGGCAACGGCGCCAAAATTTGATGTAGTGAATCTGTCACATCCGCTAATCAAATTGTACAAATGTATTTTTCCACTGAACCCCTTAATTTCACAATAACGTTGTAGTAACGAGCCCAGGATCGCTCTCGAGGAATCAACAATATGATGTAATCTAGGATTGTCTTTATTTCCTATTTTTGGGGTTTTCGATATAAAAATGGAGTTGGGGGTTTTAAAGCTTTGAATATAAATCTACAAAGGAAAACACAGCAGTAAAGAAATTAATCTAAAGCATAACTAAAACCTACCTATGTGCCAACAATCAAACCTTAACGCATTGTCACTCCTACATTGAGATTAAATCATTGACACACTCTTAAACTAAGAATAAACAACAAGACATGAATGAATACGTTCTAAAGCAAAATTTAAATCTTAACTACTAAAACTAAGCTACTCAACAGTGCTGAAATTTAAGCTTAAGCTAAATTAACAACAACTTCAAAAGAAATTAAAATTAAATTACTCAAACACTTGAATTAAAACAATTAAGCTAAGAAGAACTATGCTAATGAATCCAAACAAC
Source organism: Zingiber officinale (assembly GCF_018446385.1). Lineage (NCBI taxonomy): Eukaryota > Viridiplantae > Streptophyta > Magnoliopsida > Zingiberales > Zingiberaceae > Zingiber > Zingiber officinale. The sequence continues at coordinate 18,469,634 of NC_056004.1, forward strand.
ATTAACTGAAATCTAAATCTGTAAACAGTAAAAGAATGCAAAAGTAAACCCTAAACCATCTCAACACCAAACCAAGTCTCAAGGCAACTTCTCCTTGCCGTCACACAAGGAAACAACAGAGAACACTCCAACTGTAATCGGAGAAGACAATCTCAGTAGCTACACTCATCTCAGCCTTCACCAGCACCATCGGAGACCACTCCAAACGAAGCTAATGAAGATCGGTGCCGCCCAACTCGGAAAATCTGAAAATCTGTGAGCTGCAACCTCAGATCTGATGTGGAGAAGATGATGGATGGAAGGTCGTCGGGAATGGTCCAATAGCAGTGGAGGAACACCGCCAAAGCTCACTGATGGAAGCGGAACCACCGATTGGAGGAACACCTCACAATCGGCAGCGGCAGAAGTAGAGGTTTGCGGCGCAGAATTCTCGTCGTAGGACCACCTTTGAATGAGCTCAGATGGCCGGAAGCTGGTCGCAAGCAACTGAGGGCATCGTCGTCGATGAAATCGCCGGAAACATGGATCTGGAAGAGGAGATGGTGGTCAGAATATCGGAGAAAGCCGCGGGACACGAAGAACGGCGCTGTGGAGAATCGACGACGAAGCTGGGTACTGTAGCTTCTCATTTAAATCAGATCTGGATCTGGAATGGATGGTTGAGATGATTCCGGGCTAAATCAACGGTGAAAAGTCATCCAAAATCTGATCCGAAGGTACTGATGTTAATCTAGGGTCTGGATCTACCCTCCCGTAGGTCGGATCGATCAGATCATCACTGGATGGCCCAGATCGGCCCAGTCTTCATTGAACGGTCCAGATTAAGTCGGGCTGGATCAATAGCTAGATGAACTCAGATCTGCATCAAAACTTCTGGATCTTCATCAATGGCTCAGATCTGCTCCCCATTAAGTTGGATCGGCCAGATCTTCAACGGTTGGTCCAAATCTGTCCTATTCTTGATGAACGGCCCATAATGCTCAATGGCTAGATCTTCTCGTTTGAACTCCGATTTGAGCCCAATTTCGGTCCAAATAGATCCAAATCCAAGATCCTTTGATGTCTACAAAATAAGAATCAAATATTAGCATCAAATAACACCAAAAAATAATATAATTTGCAATTAAGTCCAAAAATACACACTATGCACAAAATGTGATGTAACCATGATTTAAACTATGAAATCAACATCAAACCATGCATACATGAATCAAAATAATGCAGTAAAATCATGGTTATCAGGGGGTTGGGGTGCCTTCATGACACACAACTTCTATTATTTTCTCCCTCTTTTTCCTTGGTGTTGTGGCCGACCATCCTCTCTCCCTCTCTTCCTCTTTGTGGTGGCCGAAACTCTTCCTTGCTTGGAGCTTTTGTGGTGGCCGGATACTACTTGGAGAAGAAGAAGAGAAAGCTTGCATCCCTTGGAGCATAGTTGGTGGAAAAAGTTCTTCATCCTTGGATTTTGGTGCTTGGCCGAAACTTGAAGGAAGAAGAAGAAGGTGCTAGGTGGTCCTCATCTTGGAAGATCGTTGCCCACATAACGTCCGAGGTTAGAAGAGGAATACGGTAGAAGATCAAGAGGTCTTTCTAAAAGGTATAACTAGTATTTTTCCTTTCCGCATCATACTAGTTATTTTTGGAAATAATACCAAATACAAGAGGCTTGCGATTCTAGTATTTCGAATTTGTTTTCGATGTTGTGTTCTTTGTTTTTTATTTTCCTTGTGATTTGATTGTTCTTTTCGGTTGACCTAAAGTTATTTAAGGAAATTAAATATTAGCTTTCCTTAAACGGCTTTGTCTAGGCGGTGGTGGTTGTTCCCATATCCAAGAAGGCCATGTGCCTCGCCATGCAGTCCTGGAAGCTAATTTTGGAAATTAATATTTAATGGAATTAATAACCTAGGTGATTTGGATCAAACGTGTTAAGTTCCGCAGGAGATCCAAGTCTAAACCTAAAAGAACAAATAGATTAAACTTTGGATCAAACGTGTTAAGTTCCACAGGTGATCCAAGTCTAATTTAAAAGAACACATGGTAGCTAGGAAAAGGTTCAGACATTTGTTCAAAATTTTTGTACAGTGGAACCATTAGGTTTTCCGAGTAGCAACCAACAAATGTTTGGTGCACCTTTAGGCATGGCTTCTGAGAACTTTGTAAGCAACCAAATAAAAGACTCAGTTTTCTCATCGCTAAGAAACCCACAACCAAAAAGAATTGTCTGATGATGATGATTAACCCCTACAAAGGGTGCCAAAATCAAGCCATATTTGTTGGTATTATATGTCGTATCAAATACAACTACATCACCAAATACACTGTATGCCCTCCTTGATACATGATCAACCCAAAAACACCTACTAAATCTGTTATCTGAATCTGTCTCATAATCAAAGAAAAAAACTTAATTTTTCTCTTGCTCAGATGTAAAAAACTCTATCAGTGATTCAGCATCAATCCCTTTTGTTCATCTCTTAGATTTTTCTCCAAATTTCTAATATCTCTTTCTGTGCAACCGACTCCCTCAGGCCCTCCATACTCTATCTCCAATATTCGCATTTGTTGACAAGTTGGTACATTGGCCTCTGAAAACTGTTTTGTCAATGTTTTCTTTGCTGCTGAAATATTACGATGTGAGCGTAGCAAATGCACCTTTGATGGAGTCGAGAGTGGATGATTATGAGCTTCTATGACGTTACTGACAACCCAATTAGGTCCGGCCTGTTTCTTGATAAATGCAATATTCGACTTACAACCCGTTCTAACTGCGCCACGTGCTCTTTCCCTTGATACATGATCAACTTTTGATTGTTTATTACCGCATTAGATCTGTATGACCCTCTTTAAAGCAAACAAATTGTTTCCATGTCACTTCATTTGTTATCTTATTTTTCTTGCTTGTGTTTATCCTTGAACTAAATCCAGCTTCTCGTGCATATTGATTATAGAACGAATATGCCTCCTCTAGTGATGAGAACTCCATTCCAATTTTTGGCTTTCTATCATCTGCAACTTGGGGAATGAATTCTTGATCATCAACTGTATTTTCTTCCATTTCTGAAGCTCATCGCATTACATTTGACAATATATAAGTAGATAAATAAATAAAAATATAAGTTATTTTTTATAAAGTCAAATTTGCAAACAATTTAATAGAGAAAACGCCAAATAACAAATCACAGATTATAAGTTATTTGACTTGATGATACAATGTCAAATAAAAAAAATTAAGTGATGTCGGATAACAAATCACAGATTCATCTACACTGATATTCTTAATTGATGTAACATCGATCATGCACTTATTATAAAATCAAAACTGCAAGTTTAATTCAATTAAATTCTCTTACTTGCGAGGGATGGGAACTCTACAGTCTAAATAATCAGTCTGCAAAACTTTGGAACTTCATCTGAGAGGTCTGTGCATTGCTGAAACTATATGAACCTCATGCATTAATAATGATATGCTCTAAACATAATGGCACTCCTTTTTCCTTCCTAAAATTTAAACCATTTTTTCACAAACTATTTATGGTTTTTATAGCATAGCTAAGAATCCAACGCATTGGTTTTTCACTAGCAACAAATACTTCTAATATGTCATCTGTGGAAATATGCAATCAATTTATGGAGCTAAAATGTTCAAAACTTATAAGCTGAAAAAAAAGATAACCTGTTGAGGGACAGTCTGAAATCTTCGAAAATAGTTCAAGAACTCTTCCTTTCTCAACTCTTCCTTTCAAGATAACCTGACGGTGCGGCGCCGGTTGTGAGCGGAGTTCTGCTCGCGGCGAAAGCGAGAAGATGGAAGCGGAGGGCGCGGGTGCGACGGCGACGAAGGAGGAAGGGGACGAAACCCTAGCTTTGGGCGCGACGAGGTTTCCGCGTCTGTGGAGTTTCCTCGCGGCGGGTGCGTCGCAACGAAGGAGGAGGAAGGAGGAAGGGGTCGGCGGGTGCGTCGCGACGAAGGAGGAAGGAGGAAGGGGTCGGCGGGTGCGTCGCGACGAAGGAGGAGGAAGGAGGAAGGGGTCGGCGGCTGTTGCGACGAAGGAGGAGGAAGGGGAGGAAGGGATCGGCGGCTGTCGCGACGAAGGAGGAGGAAGGAGGAAGGGGTCGGCGGCTGCGTCGCGACGAAGGAGGAGGAAGGAGGAAGGGGTCGGCGGCTGCGTCGCGACGAAGGAGGAGGAAGGGGTCAGCGGCTGCGTCGCGACGAAGGAGGAGGAAGGAGGAAGGGGTCGGCCGGTGTGTGGGCTAGAAATTAGGGCTGCAAGGATAAAAACTTACGCGGAAAAAAAAACGTTGACACGGACCTACCATGGGGGCAGGTCCGCATCGTTCCGCACAAGTTGTTCCGCATGGGAACAACTCTGTGTATATATATATATATATATATCATGCTTCAATAATTAAAAATCATGCTTCAATCCTGATTGAACCTGCGATTTTGACCGATTACGAGCGGTTTTGACCGATTTTAAGCGGTTTTGACTGGTTTTAAATGGTTTTGATCGATTTTTTTTAATTTTTTCGACTTTAATGATGGATCGGACCAGATCAAGAGCCGGTTCGCGGTTCAATTGGCCGGAGAACCGACAAGTGCTATTTCATTTTCTGTCTTTCTTTTCTTACTGATTGTCCAACGAAAGCGCTCAACGAGTGCAGGCCTTGGAGTAGGAGTCGTCAAAGGCTCCGAACCAAGTAAATCGATCCTTGTTAGCGTTGTTTTTGTTTTCACTTTTCCGCTGCTTACTCATTTAAAGTTTTAAATCACTATTCACCTCCCCTAGCGAAACTCTTCGATCCAACAGTAACAATACCAGTTTGGAATATAACGAAAAATTGAAAATCAAAAAAAAAAAATGAAAAATGTTTCACCCCCTTGTCTGATTGGTGGTTGCACCAAATCAGAGCGGTACCTGCTCTGATACCACTTATTGGATCAAGAATTCACTAGAGGAGGGTGAATAGCGATAAAAATTTATCGAGTTACGCAGCGGAAAAATCAAAAGACAACAATGCTAACAAGATTCGTTTTACTTGGTTCGGAGTCTTTATCGACTCCTACTCTAAGGCACGCACTCGTCGAGTACTTTCGTTGGACAATCAACTAGCAATTCGAAAAGGTGCTACACAATTGAATTATAGGAAATTGCTAAAAGAAATTCTGACAATAATAATAAGGAGACGAAGAAAGAAGACACTTTGTCGGAGTAGCCTCACAGCGTCGCAGGAGCACAACAGAGCACGTGATAGAAGATTTTGTTGTTATTTTTCTGCTCCAACCTTCACCCTCCTTATATAAGAGGCTCAGGGCGCCTGGATCCCTTCGGGGCACCCTAAATGTGACGTAGCCGAGCCAACCAAGGAGCTCCATGTGTCAATGCGGCGATAAGGATAAAACTTGCATCCGGGCACCCAGACCCGTTCCAGACGCCCGGATCCCTTCCGAGCGCCCGGGCAAATATTAATTATATATCCTATAAAATAGAGTGTTAGCACAGTTTATGATCAAATGAAATATTAATTAGATTCCATCTCACCGAGACCAAAATCTAGTCAATATCTCAACTTAGAGCTCCGAAATGGTTCTAAGTTGGATCGGCGTCTAAGTTTTATTCTCGGGAACGCGTCCGCACAGTCACTCTCCTCCAGTGACTTACCTTCACTTACCTGTCAGACGTCCGGTCAGCCCGTCGACCCGTCTGGACTTTGTGCCAGCTATCCGGTCAGCCCGTTGATCTAGCTGGACTTCGTGTCAGACGTCCGGTCAGTCCTTCGACCCATCTGGACTTCTTGCCAGCTATCCGGTCGGCCCATCGACTTAGCTGGGCTTCGTGCCAGCTATCCAATCGGCCCGTCGACCTAGCTGGGCTTCATACCAGACGTCCAGTCAACCAGTTGACCTGTCTGGACTTCTCCTGCACACTTGGTTAGAGTGTTTAGAACACAAATGAAACTAACTTAACCTACTTTGTCATTCATCAAAACTTGAATTAGACCGTTAGTGCTAACCGCACCAACACTTATTCCTCAAGAACGTATTGTATATTGAGGTGTCAGATTTTATAGTTATCCCCATATAATTTTTCTCCTTTATTGAGTTCAGCTATGATGTTTTTAGTTGTCATAATCTACAATAAATAATCACATTATTTATTATTTTAATGTAATTCATATGCATGTAATTAATTATTAACTCACTATAAATTAGAATTGGTTTACAAAATTCAGTGATAACTATATTTTCACTCATCATTTGTATGTGTCAATTTAATCAACATTGATCAATTATATTACACACATCCCATTTAATGAACGAATCATATATATGAACTAATCATAATTAAAATGAACTAATCATTTTATTGAACATGAACGAATCATGAAATGAACTAATCATTTTCAAGTTTGTTAACATATAACATAACTTTTCATTATATAATTTTATTCGTACATAACGACAGGAATTATTACATGACTCAAAAACTAATTGGGCTAAAACTGTTTGTGCATAACGACAGTAAATAAAACACTAGTAACATAGATAAGCTAGCACTACTCCCACTAGAACAAATACTATTGCATCGGCCAACATTATCCCTATCAACCTAGACTCATTTGGGATAATCTCAGATGGGGTAGCTTTAGGATTCTCCATCGGATCAATTTCTGGATCTTCCTCGAACATTTCCTAGCCCTCTTTAGACTCTTCAGACTCTTCTTCACCCATATGGTGAAGTAGTTTCTCACACAGTTCTGAATATGTGACACATCCTTCATGACGTCCTCATACATAGTCTGCTATTACCCTAGGATACTCTGATAATGAACGCATCAAAACTTAAATCCTATAACTATCCAGGACTGGAAACTCTTCTTGCTCAAGTTTCCAAAATAGTCTATCAAGCTGTCTAACATGTCCGTCAACTCCATAAGCAGAGTTATACTATATCTCCTAAGTCTCCTCCCTGAGTTGGTTTCACCGCACTTCGCGACGAGTCAATGTGATAATCGTCCGTGCCATCTAAAAAATTAAATTTAAATAAGTCAGTATAAAATCGACTAACCAGTACAAAACCAGTTTAATTCAATTTCTACAGATATAGAACCATCATTATAAATCAAAAAATAAATCTTCTTGATTTTCAGGAGTTTAAGTCAACTGACCAATTAGATCGGTTGATCAGGAATTCAAATCCTAAATTTAGTCCATTGTTCTTGTTAGAACTTATCTAATTGGATAGAGATTTCTTACCTATGTCCTGTTAATATTTTAATCAAAGTCCATTTAAGTCAATCTCAAACTTATTGATCAAACTCAGGTCTATTTGATCAATCCAATGTCCATTGGATTAAGTATGACCCATTAGAACAAATCTAATCTTTTTGATCAAATTTGAGACAAACAAACTAATCTGGTCATATTTGATCAGCCCAACTTATGTAATCAAAATCATCCCAATTAATTTAATAATAAACTGATCTGATTAAACCAATAAATGATTTAAACCAGATCTAGGTATTATTGAATCAAACTGGTCTAATTAAATCAACTTACGATTTAAACCAGACTTGAGTTTGATTGAACATGTTGGTTAGTTCAATTTTTAATTAATTGAAGAATAAATTAATTAAATATATATTTATTATTTAATAATACATTTCTATATGTATTTAATTAATTAATAAATATATTTAATTAAATCTTACATGAAAGGCAATCTTTCAATGTTCACGTTTTTTTTAATTTTGGTAAAATCAAAAAATTTCTCACGATATTGTACTTGTAACAATACTGTTCATCCTTTTTTTTATATCGAGTAAGCTTTATTCAATTGATTAATCGATTAAAACATAGAAAAAAATCATTGTGTCATCAAGAACTTTGTTCATCTTCCCCATTTTTCCTTTTTTTCTGTGCTCTTTTTTCGATAACAAATATGATGGTCAGTCGATCGCCGGCCTTTCAAACATGGTTCTCTGTGTTCGCCAGCCACAGAAGCCATGTTCTCCCGAGAAGAAACAAACACAAAATCTGAACTTGTAATTGACTCACATGTTCTCCCGAGAAGAAATCGAAGAAGCCGCACAAAGATGCGACTACTGTCGAAAGCACGATCACAGATGAAACCGGAAAAGCACGATCACGGATGAAATCGGAAAAGCTCTTCAAATTTCAAGAGCCAAATTCCTCTCGACAAATGTTCCCTTTTGCCCACAGTCGCTCCCGCTGCGCACACTGATCATCGTCGTCTCTTTTTCTCCGGATTACTCTTGGAAGCTTCATTTATAAGAAGCAAACATTGGTTACAAACTAATACTTTGATGGTATTCAATGGAGGAAGATGAAAATGAATAGCCACCCCTTTGTTTTTCTAACATTGCAACTAATGCAACATCTAACCAGCTGCTCCGTGATACTTAGAGCTTCCTTGGGAAAAGATGGTGCTCTAGCGCCTGAGAACTTGGACCAACTCCTTCGTCAGATTACTAATCTTCCATGATAAAATTGATCGCTAAGATGAATCACAAAGTTGAATCCTTAATCAACAGAGCTTCTTCTTTTAGATCCGTTTGGTACTCGTCCAAACTGAAGTTTATATCCGCATCCACTTCGTGGAACTTGATCGAAGAAGTAGCTGTTTGGTTTATCAATATATCGTTTAGTTGCGTTATCGGTGTAAGATTTTTTTTCTATTAAATATAGGTTCAAATATAACAATCAGGGCAAATGAAGCTCTCAGTCCTCAGGATGCCCGCACTCTCGAATGAGGTCAAGAATTTTAATGTTGGGAGTAAACCCGTTACAATCTGTGTGATTGTCTCAGAAACTCTTTTCCACGCTTCTGAGTGCGTACCAGAGTCACAAGAACTTACAATCAAGTAGGTTTGAGTAGATAATCTCAAACTGTCGACTCTAGCGAGCCGAGCCACGCGCCGAGTAGGTGAGTCGAGGACATCGTGAGTTGTCGAGCGGCGCCACGTTGCTGCTGAGAATTGCTGACAGGATGTCGAGAGCTGCAACACGAACTCAGAGTGGATGCCGAGTCCAGCAGAGCGCTGTCTCCTTAAAACAGATTCGGCCCCTCCGCGATGCTTAGAGGATCAGGTGGACGTCTGTTTCTCAGGATAAAATGGCAGGATCACGAACACAACCGAGCACTGGTTGTCGTGACGATCTGAACTAGATCCGAAAACTATCACTATTTCTGTTGAGCAAAAGAAGTGCACAACAGAAGAGAAGGAAACATGAGGATTCAAAGAGGAATTGTAACATGCTCTTCTCACACAAAGTTCACTTGAGCTTTTCCTCTCACAAAGCACAAAGCTCACTGGTGTTTGTTTTCAAAGCTCACTGAAGCTTTTTCCTCGTCAGCTTCATTCCTCTCCACTCCAAGGTCTTATATAGATCTTGTTGTGCTTGTCTTGCAAGCACAGCAAGCCACGTTGTGGCTTGCATGCTTGCCAGCAAGCCACAACGTGGCTTGCTGTTGGCTGCAATTTGCCAGCAACAGCCAACAGCAAGCCACACAACGTGGCTTGCTGGTGGCTACCAGCAAGCCACGTGTGGTTTGCAAGCTTGCTTGCCATGTGGCACAAGTAAGCATGTCACGTGATGTACAAGTAAGCTGGCGACTTTCCTTATCTTGTATGATGGTCAATAAGTTGTCTGACTAATGTAACAAATAATGGGGTTCACAAAAATACCCTTCGGATTGATGTCATCCGGGCCCTAAATTTCCAACCCCCTTTATTTTAAATCAATCGAAAAACCTTACTTTCAATCATTGTGAAACTACAACCCACATATCACATTTTCATTCAATTTTTTTCTAACACTTAACACACCAGTCTTTCGTATAGAAGAGAATAGGCATTTAACGAAATATTTTACTGACCCTAAAATCTATTACAATAACCACATGCACCAACTATGTCAATCCGGAAGCACAAAGTTCAAATATAATAATTGACTTTTCATAGTATTATTAATGCCGGTTCGGATCAAAACCAAATAAATTAAAATAATTGATATTTAAAAAAATCCAAATTAAACTTTCAAATATTCGATTGATTGATAGAAATAGGAACGATGATAAATAATAATAAAGATGGATAGAAAATTACTAAACATCGAATTAAAAAATTGACTCCAATATCAATTTTACCTAACATGACAAATTAATAAAATTATAATTCTCAACCATAAAAGCTACTCGTTCTCACTAAAAAAATTTATAAATTATATTAACTGAATCATTTATTAATCAACAATGCAGACTTCTGAACGTAAATCGAACAGACGAGCATCGAGAATCTTCCATCCATCCAGCTTTATTTATCTTTACTTCTTGGTAAGAGTAATAATAACTAAAGTCCCAGCCAGCGCAGCAGCCACAGAGGACAAATCTGCTATATAGCTCAACCGGCTGTTTTGTTCCTTGAGACTTCTATTACGCACAAGAAGATCCTTTAACCTTGTCTCGGTCACGGCTATCTTTACTTTAAGATCAGTAAGCTCTTGGAGTACTATGGGGTAGTCAGCGAGGATTTTAGATGCGGGGACCCCATCGGGCAACTTGTTCTGAGTATCATCAGCGGATGCTTTGTCGTTGGCTTTGTTCTTGCATACGGCGAGGGAGGTGGGAGAGGTGAGGGATTCGGCCATGAGAGAGGATAGATAGAACACGAGCCTATAAAAAGAGGAAGAGCTTTTAGGATATTGGGTTTCAGTTAGCTTAGCGGTGGTGCAGAAAGATAGAACACCAGTCTATAAAAAGAGGAGCTTTTAGGATTTTACGGTTTCGCTGGACGGTGGTGCGGATAGATGGAACACGAGCCTGACTGAAGAGGCGGACGCTTTTACCGAGGTAAGATATATAAAATAGGATAAATTATTTTTATTTTAAATTTAACTTTAAAAAAACTACTGTATACTGTCTTATTATCCTACCACTAAAAAAAATCACCAAATAGATGTGACGAGTGCTAAAATATGCTTAAAACCTACATAGTGGAAATAAAAAAATTATAATAATTTTTAATTATTATGTTATACATACTACACACATGTAAGGATATAACATAGTAAAACATGATCATAAAATAAAATTTCTTAAAATAACTTTTATTCTAGGTATAGATGATGGATGATGAGAAGTGGAAAGAGCATCAACTAGCAAACCTAATGGAGTTTGCCTCCACTGGTATCTACGTCGAGTTATCGTTCAGAAGACTTCACGAAGCCACCAATCATTCGTCTCCGATTGATACTAGGCAAGCGTGAAGATGAAGCAATATGAGAAAACTCTCCCTCGATCTTGTGCCCGACGGTTTGAAGCAACCCGGCAGCACAAAGGGAGGTCCAGCAAAAAGCTTGGACGATACTAGAGAACCATGCCCAAAGCCAACGGTCGGTAGTGGCTAGAGGTGAGGTAGCTGGTCAGCGGCAAGTGACCATAAGATTAGCCCACAGTGGTGGCCGGTGGCAGCAAAGGCGATAGCAATTAGAGAGAGGGAGAGGAGAGAAGAGAAACCCTTAAGACCATTTCCAACCAATACCCTGCTATACTATTTTAGTATAAAAGAGACATTAAATATACTCTAATGGAAACCCTAAATTTGCACCATTTCAGTGTAAATAAATAGTGCAGCACCAATGGTGCAAGTAGGGATGGTAATTTCACCCGAACCTGATAGAGGATCTGACATCCGACCCGAATGGAGGAGGGTATGGAGGGACTATCAATACCCGATACCTGACCCGAATACCCGATTAAATAATATATATACATATATTAAAGAAAATTTTCCTTTTCTAAAATTAACTTACTATTTTTATTGATATTAGGAGGAGACTATATAGATGTTTAATCTATTTTTTAAGTATATATATAGTTTTAATAGGTTGTTAATTTTAATATATTTTTGTTGAATGATAATAGTTGGATAGAAAGAAAAAAAATTATAACTATAGAAGATATCCGATCATTTAATGGGTATGGGTATACTCATCAGAGATCCTATACCCGATGGGTATGGGGACGGAGGATATAGAATCCGATCCGAACCCGACCCATTGCCATCCTTAGGTGCAAGGTTTTTTTTTAATATAATATGTTATAATCTTAAATTTATATTTAAAATATTCTACAATATTATAAACTAATATTATTTAATTTAATTTAATTTATTATGTAAATTTTATATATTATAAGTTTATATTAGTTATTAATTTTAATAAGTAATATTTAACAAATGAATATGTATATTGAATAATAAATTATAAGATGAAAAAATAGAATATTTTAAGGAATATTTTTTTATTGCAGGAAATGGTGTTGGTTGGAGTTGGAAAAATATTTGGAATTGAAACAACACTAAATTGGTTTTGAAAATGCACCAAAATGAGTTTTATGATTAGAGATAGTGTAATCACAATTAGGCTTTCTCTAATCAACAATTAACACTCCTCTTCTCCTTATAAGAGATATTTATACACCTCTATATGAGTTGAGGAGAAGTCATCTCCTAAATCCAATAAGCAATGATGGTAATATTTTACAAAAAAGGCATGATGGTTCAAACTAGGAGAACAATGGTGGAATACCAAGCTGAGGACTCGGTTGAGTCGCATCGGCTCAAGGACATCGCAGTGGTCGTGGGAGACCCAATTACTCAGAATAATCTCTCTCGCTTGGTAGCCACAATCGTCGAAGAAACTTTGCGACGAGAGAGCTCATCAGGTGCCGTAGGAAAAGGAAGTGGCCCCAGCAAAGGGACCGCTCGTAGTTGCGCATGTGGCACAAAACTCAGGGTGGCTACTTCTACTTACCACCTTGATAAAGAACCAATCAATAATAATGAGCCTATTGGGTCGTTACTGAGGCAGGATCTCCTGGACCACTTTTTGTGGTCCAGGGGATGTGTCGCTCATCTTTACGGTCGGATCGCGATCGCGATCCAGTCGCAATCGGTTGCGATCCCTTCCTGGGTTCACCATCCCCATCAGGTTATACCTTTTGTTCAGAGCGGACAACCGAAGGTCGCTCGGAGGATATCCTCGCTCGGCGCTAGTAACCTGGCCAGTTATCCACCATCGGAGACGTTTGGGCGGTCTCCGGCTGCCCGCTCCGAACCAAACTATAACCTGATGAGGACAGTGAATCCAGAAAGGGATCGCAACCAATTACGATCGGATCGTGACCACAATTCAACCATAAATATAAGTGACACATCTTTGGATCATAAAAAAATAATTCAGGAGATCTGTGCTCGCCGTTACTTGCGGTCCATCGTCTTGATAAACAATCAATTCGTAACAAGTCCGGCAGGGTGATATCAGCCATTACAGTGGCTGCAAGAGAGATTCCGTTAATTTCTGATGATATTTTAAGAGAGGAGCTACTAGATATTTTGACTACCACATATTCCTAATTATAACGGAGCATCTGACTTCGAGGACTACTCACTCCTATTAATTTATTCAACCTTAAACAGAAGTCGTAAAAGTCTTTGCTGCAATATATTCAACGATTCACTCATACTGTTGGAGAAATCCCTTCAGTCGTACGTGAGATTCCGAGTTTCCGACGAATACCTTTGTTCAAGGAAGATCGGGATTTCTGAGGGTCTAAATGGAAAACATGTCTTATTTTATCGTATTTTGTTTGATTTCTGGAATTAAAGATGAACAGGCCGGTCCATGGGTCCATCGACGACCGGTTCGAAGCGCCGTGCAAAATCGAGTTGCAACTCATAGCCTGTACATTCCATCTCCCCACGGCGAGGGCGAGGCGGCGCCTTCCTCCGCCCTCAGCAACCTCCCTCCCTCTCTCTGTCTCTCGCACCGCATAATGGTGCATCCGAAGAACAAAAATGCCACGAACAAGAAGCCGAAGCCCAGAAGGCAGCGCGATGGTGTCAGTTCCATCTATTGATTTCTTTATTTAGTTATGTTTTTTTTTTGTCCAGTTGCTTTGCCTCCGTCGCTCTCCACTTCCGCCCAAATGTTTTCGTATCAACTTGATTCGTCAGTTCCATCTATTGATTTCTTTATTTAGTTATGTTTTTTTTTTGTCCAGTTGCTTTGCCTCCGTCGCTCTCCACTTCCGCCCAAATGTTTTCGTATCAACTTGATTCTTGGGATTCAGTGGCTGATCGGTATTGACGATCGAAATTCCGTGATGCCCAACGGGAAATCCACTATGGGATTCGGTCAAATCCTTTGAAGTTGCTTTTATGTCGGCCTCAAAATCATATCTTCGAAATTATGCATTTTTTTTAGTTAAGAATTTGCTAGCTCAATGTCTCACCTGATGATTATTTCCTCGTCTTGTTTGAAAATCCAAAGAGACGAGTAAAGGGAGCGATGTCGTCGGGCAGTGTGAAACACTCTTTTCGCAGAGGATCTCCTATCTTAGTGAAGCGAATAAGCGGGATCAGATATCCTAAGGGAAAACCAAGCAATATTTTGGTTTCGGAAGTTCAGATTTGAACGGCCTTAGTTTCGTTTTTGTTTTCTTATTTTGCTTGACACTTGACGTTGAGTTTTATGGAAAAAATTTTCATTGTTACTTCTGTTTTAGTGTTTAAATTCGCTACAATTTCTATCATTTTTCTTACACATGATCTTTCAGTATGCAATAATCTTGTACCTCATGCAGGTGAAGAAACACGGTAAACAAACTGATATAGAAGAATTTCGCGTTCAACTTGATGTATTGGGATTAAAAATAGTTGAAGTTACAGCAGACGGCAACTGTTTCTTTAGGTTTGAAGGATATTGTTTTACCCTTTATTAGTAGTAATAAAATTACCATCTTTATTCAATGTTATGATTAGCATACGACAAACTCCAGAATGTGCATCATTAGAAATGAATTATCTTCCAAGTACACTTATTCGAAGTAGCTTGCAGGGCCCTAGCCGATCAGCTTCATGGTAATGAAGATGAACACCAAAAATACCGTGAAATGGTGGTTAAATATATAATGGTAGGCTTCCATAACCCTATCCCTGTTTTTCCAAATCCTTCTTTATGGTTAATCACTTTGATCCAAATCTATCAAGACATTTTACTAAATTCTCTCTAATTCTTCAACTTTCTTTGAGTAGATTATGCAATTGTGTACTTAGCATAGTAGTTTAATGAACATATAGCATTATCTATCACAGGTATTTGATACTTGTCCTTCCCACCCTTCAAACCTAGTACTATTTGAAGTAATTGATGTTTCATAATATTCTTAAACTGCTTTCCACCATTCATCTTTCCTAAGCCTGCAACTAATCCATATACTTAACAGAATCATCGTGAAGACTTTGAGCCCTTTATTGAAGATGAGGTTCCATTTGACGAGTACTGTCGGACAATGGAAAAGGATGGAACATGGGCAGGCAATATGGAACTTCAAGCAGCTTCTCTTGTTACAAGGAGAAATATTTGTATTCATCGAGTAAATTCATGATTTTCTCCAGTTATGTTTCGCAATATAGGCTTGTTGCTTGTCCTTCCTCAATTGCATACTTGTGTACTGTTTTAGTGAAGAAAGTTCAGTATTTTTCATGCAGTCTATGATGATTTAGGGATTGTAAATATTTTTTGTGTATCAGATCAATACTTCATATTTTGGGCTAGTGTCTCTGAATGGATATTCTGTGTAAATAACTTAAGAACTGATTTGATTTTGAAATATTGGAGCATCCATTTTTTTTTTAAAAAAAACAGAACTCGTGGTTTTAAATGATTGAGTGTGGAGTGACTAATGGAAAAGCAAACTTGTCCTTCACCATAGTTATTCCCATGTATCTCACCTTTAATATTTTGTCTTATCTTCCTCCCTAGTAAGTACCATCAAGCAGTATGAGCTTTGGTTGGGATCCGATGCTATAATTCTGTAGTTGGATAATGGCTTGCTGCTTTTTATGGCTGAATTTTATATTCTTAATTGTGATTAAAGATTTTAGGGGTGAGATGGGGTGGGGGTGGGAAGGTAAAAGAAAAACACATAAAGGAAAATATTGAGAGAAATAGAGATGTATTGGAGAATCAAATAGGGAATGAGATTTAAACTGGATCAGAAGTCAGCCCCTTTTCTCAAATAGGGAATGAGAAAAAAGGGAACTATATCAAGAATTTGAGAATTGAAATGCCTCAATTAATGCTATTGTCATTTTTTGGTATCTATTCGTTCAATGTAGAGTTATGATTCATTAATTGGCATAGATACAAAAATTATATTTTTGGAAGGTGTTTTTAAGCAAAAAAAAAAAAAAAAAAAAAAGCATATACATTCCATCTCATCCATTCCTCCTCTTATTCACCCCCTCCCATGTGAATGAAAACAAGGTGAAAAATCCTTTCAGCTCCATTCATCTATCACTATAGATTCAAAATATTCAAACCCCATAATGTTCTTTAATCCTCATTCCTGTATCCTTAGTTCTAATAACAAAACACGTTTAGAGTTCACAGGAATGATTTCATTGTTCTGCCTTTTGCTAGGACAGTTTTTATGAACTTGCTGGATAAATGCTCATGTAGAAAATTTGTATACATATATCTGCATTATATTTTATGAATGCTATTGGAAATGAGTTCTTGTAAATTTTTGATGGACTTGGCTTTGCTAATAAGTTTTCTTTATTTATTGGTCTGTGTTCAGTTTAGTTCTCCACGTTGGTACATTAGTAATTTCAGTGGTCATCAAGATGATATGATTCACTTGTAAGTTGGATACTCCTCTCAATAATATAATGGTTGCTTCCCTTTTTTTTTTTTTTGTAACTTTATGATTTTGGGTGTTTTCATATTTGAAGCTTAATTTTATCATGACAATATGAAAAAAAGATCAAGATGTCTTCGATAGGATTCTTTCAAAATCATAGTTCTGTTGTATTATTTAGGATTCATTGAACCATTTATATAGCTTATGCCCTTTTATGTATCCCTTCTTTCAAAATCATAGTTCTGTTGTATGATTTAGGATTCATTGAACCATTTATATAGCTTATGCCCTTTTATGTAACCCTAGTTCCACAATTGTACCCATTACTTGGGTTCTTCTGCAATCATAGGTTTGTTAAACAATCATTAGTTCCACTGGTATGATGTCTCTGATAGGATGCCATAATTCACTCATGCATAATGACTGATGGGACTACAAGGTCCTAATCCCATACTTATATTGGCTTTAGATCAAGTCGGTAGTATCACCAAGTCATGCAACTCTAGCAAAGGTTTATTTTATCATTGTGAATGTGATTTTTTTTTTTTTTTTAAAAAAATGAATATAATCAAGGTTGAGGGAGGGAGTTTGTGTATATCACATTGGAAATTTGTGAATAGCTAATTGCATACTTGATTGTATGAAATATGCTAAACTTCTCATACTTGATACAATGATCTTATCTACATGGAATGAGATGCTGAAAGTTGATTGCAGTTAGCATGTATATCCCCTACCAATTCAGTTAAATTTTCTAATCTTGCATTACTTTTTCTCATTTGTTATCATTGGTCTCTTGGCATCTTCCGTCAAGTTGTAACCTCCACACATCCAACTTACACTTTTAACTGGAAATTTCATTGATTGCACAATAGTGCTAATCAATGACTTTTCTATACATACAAATATTTTTCTTTCCTGAAAAGGAATCTTTTAGCTATTTATTTTTACAGGTGTTACCATGATGGCGAGCACTACAACAGTGTTCGGCTAAAGGAAGATTCTTGTGAAGGACCTGCTAGGCCAATAATTATTAAGGTCCCTTTTTTTCTTCTATTGTTTGGATGAAGTAGTTCATGTCATTTAACAAGATATGCTTTTTATGCAAAACAGTTGGTCCTTTCTTACATTTAGGTAGATGCTCATATTTCTAGAAAGGATCACAATGACAAAGCAACAACTAACAAATCATCAAAAGGGTCCTCATGCAGATCCTTCAATAGAGAATCAGTTAAATTGGTCATGATGGGAACAGGATGTAAGGATGTTGATAAAGTTGAACAGGTAGTAGAATGCTTATAAAATTCACTGACAAGTACTTCTTAGATTTCTATTTTTTCACTTTTAATAAATGTCTCCAAATGTTGATTAATGGACTTAGGTTTTGCAAGAAGTAGATGGCGATGTCAATGCAGCAATTGAGTTTTTGATAGCTGAACAGGATATGGACTTACATGAAAATGCACAAAGTACCAATGATAGGTCCATGGAAAATGATTTAGTTCAAGGTAATGAATTGTCTGAGTAAGCTTGTTCATGAACTTGATGCAACAAGAGTTTTAAATTTTTTTATGACTTTGTGAACTTGTGATTACCTATTCCATTATTGTCTTAGCCTAGATCTCTCTTGTTTGACACCGTTAGGATGTTAGAATTATTAGTTACTATGTTATGAACTTAGTACCACTTTGGGTATTATGTCAGAGTTATATATGTTTATATACTTGTTTTCCTTGACACAACACAATATCTTTTCCTTTCAACTTTGTATTGCAGCAGGTAAGAAAATTATTTAATCATCGTCTTATTGATAGATTGATCTACCTTATCATAACTATACTTGTTTCGACTGCAATAACTGTGCATTCTCTTTTGGTTATGGAAATTTTCAAAACAACTTTGTTAACAAGATGGATGATACTTTTCGTGCATGTTCATTGACCATAGCCACCAAAAACGAAAATATTGGTGGATTTAGTATTAACTCTATTATAAATGATGTCGAACACCAAGCATAATTTAGAATGTCTAAGTTTTAGATGTATATGTTAAGAACTATATAGCTTATATTTTTTTTTCCATTTTTCTTCTAAAATTGTGGTTGTTTATAAATATGAAAAAAAAATACTTGCTTTCAATTTTGATCTTTTGCAAAACTAATTATTACAATTTAGTACTGTTGAATTGTATCTCATGCTTGCGTCTATCTTCATAGGCTCTTTCTTATCATGACTACTTTCTTCTTATCATTGTTGTGTTATAATATATTCTGTATCACTTTTACCTCTTATCCCTACCTTGAGCCATAAGTGATTTTGTATTTTTGTTAACTTTTTTTTTTATTGTTTGTTAATGCTCTTTTTCATACTCTTTTTGTTGTTTTTCTGTTGCTTTCCTCATCTTGCTTTATTTGGTGTTGTTGTTGGTTTCCTCATCTTGCGTTATTTGGCATATTAAAAATAATAATAATCATTTAATAGATTATTAATTATTCAGTCGAAACATTATAATACAGCATTGCCAATCTTAACTCATTTTTGAAGAGAATTTGAAATTTTCCTTAATAAATTTCTTTGTGGCAACCTTTGAGGAAAAATGATGTGTCACACGTCTGCCATTGTTTGGGATCTCAGGAGAATAAAGGCATGAAGCCACCAAGGACTAAAGGTTCACTAAAGATAAGTTAGATCAGGGATAAAAAAAAAATCGATAACATCGATATATTTAATTGGATTTTCCTTTCGAATTAAAAAGTAATTTTTAGTTTTCTAGTGGGCAAACGGCTACTAAAAGTATGGCCCAGAAAAGCATCACTATTACAATTTTTCAATCAAGAGCTTCAACCCTTGGCTCCCCTGGTCAGGATAATATGATCCTAGTTTATGAATGTTAGACTCCTTGCTCACAAATTATGCTGGCTATATCCTATTATTAGTTGTAAAAGTAAATACTTCTCTAAGAATTTTGGTTGAATTTGGCTACAAGGAAAAAAAAATGACCGGGATTTGGAAATGATTTTTATAATTATTATGTGGCAGATACCAGAGAATCACACTTTTTTTTGGATCAACTATCTTATTTCAATATTTAACTATCTCTTGTAATAAGTTTGTGAACCCATATGGTGGTTCTTGATGCAATATATATGTTGGCAAGATTGCAATTCAAATTTTTTGCTAAATATTTTCAGATTTTTCTGGAGAAGGCCAAAGTCAGGAACCTGGACTGCCAGAGGTAGCATCAGAAGACTTAAGGTTGGACCAAAATGTATGTGATAAAATTACCCAAACTATACTGGCAGTTGCATTGTTAATAATTCTGATAGCAATGGTTATATGGTATTTGGTATGGATTCATTTATGGTAGCAAGTATTCTTGGACAACTGTTTCTACTCATCATTGGTACTCATTTTTCTCACAGGAGAAACAAGGAAAGAAGGATTGTTCTCGCAAATCTAAAATGAAGTGCCAGGCTTGTAGCTCATCAACGGGAAAAACTTCACCCTCTGTGTATGCTCTTGGACAATTTCAGTTCCTGAAATTTATTAATCTTCTCTCTTATGTACCTCTGGATTGAAAATTTATGTTCGTTCAAAGAAAATATTAATAGGCAACTTACCTGAGCATGTGCCTCATTTTATTAACCTCCCAGAAGCATCATAACATCGAGAAAATGCCCAACTGCATTCTCTTTTTTTCTTTTTTTCTAGATTCCAATTGCTTCAAGCATCATGATATTGACTCAATCATACTCGATTGTCATAAGTGTATTTCTGTAAACTGATTGTAATACTCTGTAATAGTTGGAGAAACAACAGATTGTAGTTGATCATTGAGACTAGCTAACTCAGGCATGGATGCTTGGTAACCATCAGAATAATGATACAGTCGTACACTGAGAATATGTAGTTTATAGAATATCTCGGCACATATTCAAAAATCCACCAGAATCTCTGAACAATTTTTGTAGTTCTGAACATAACATGAACCTTTAGGATCTGAAAGTGATTGAACTACCTGTTCACAGAAGTTTCTGAACAATATTGAGCCAATAAGACTTTAAGCTTTCATTTTTTGACTCGGCATCAGCTTTAGAGTGGTGTGCTAACCTTTCAAACATGACACTCTTTCGTACCCCATATAATAAATTTCAACTCTGAACAGTAACTTCCCTTTCAGCTCACCACTTCCTAGTTGGTCACGTATCAGCACTATTTCTTCAATTGAAGCCCATCCAAACTAGATATCAGTATATTGGCCTAGTAAAATTTCCTTCCAAGTCTAAATAGTACTATTCACATTCACAGAAGATGTGTATATATTCTTATGCATATCTTTTGTTCAATACAATTCCCCACCATAAGTTGGTAACCGTACCATATCCAATTAGGCATTTTATTAATCTCCTAGCAATATCACACAAGATGCAGAGCTAATATTAAGTTTCCTTAAAATCCAATATAGAATTATGGTTCAAAAGCTTGGTAGACAGATCCTTACAAATAATGGATCCTTCTTAGATGCTTTGTCCCATAGGAATTTCATAAATTAGGTCTTGTTCAGGAATTTGATATGTATTAGCTCCAATTCATCCTTCTCTGTAAGACATATTATTCGATGGTCTGAACTTTTTTTTTTCTATCTTCTGCACTCCATAAAATCTTGGAATTATTTAATTCTAGCATTTTGAATTCTTGATGCATTCCCTTGGAAGAGAAGTAGAAGCCCAGTTGGATATCTTAAGTATCTTTCAGAATGCTTACTATGGCTATTGCAGATTGTGAATCATCCTTTGTAAATATTACCATCTGCAACAGATAGATGGGTGATTAATGGATTTTCATTTTTGACATGGAATCTGATTGCCTCTTGTAACTTCCTCATCTAGCCAATTAAAGGACATTGTCATGGCAATTACAAACATATATGGGGAAAATGGACAGCCTCGTGTCACACTTGGTGCTCTTTGCTTTACCATCCTTACATTCTTGGCATTAGTTGATGGTTAAATTTGGTGTCAGTATGCAAGTTCTGATCCTCTTCAGGATTTCAAGGCAAACTTCTCAATGATAACCATGATGGACTTCCTGCTAATTGGATCAAAGCTTTAGGTAGCTTATATTTTAGAGTTTTAATCAATTTTTAGTGCCCTTTCATTTTCTTTAGATCACAGATAGTGATGGAACTATACCCAGAAGCCTCTTTGTATTTATTTATTTATAATTTCATAAACATTTAGGAATTTCTTTCATCGTTTCTTTCAAGTTCTTTGGAAGAAACATTTATTGCTTATTGCACTGCATTCTGGGCCTTATCCAAATTTATAAGCGTTTAAAGAAAGCCTGATTATTATCTCAAAAAGATGACTAATTAATTGCCATATGGTTAGTTTAACATGAAAATGACAGTTTTGACAATAAAAATTGGAATTTTTATGCTCAATTGATTTATGATAGATTGCCGATCTAAGTTTAGCTGGAAAAATGCTTTATTGCATTGTGATTTTCAACTCACATGAGTGAAAATTGTTTTTTTATGTTCATTATGCCATTAAGGTCAAAACATGTTCTCTTAAGATATAGTGGTATCATGTGGTATGTGTCATCGTCATCAGATTGATGAGCTCTGATATCTGCAAATTGATTATCATAATTGTCATTAACATGCATTTCCATTAAGTTTTAGACTCTATGTTTCAAGTTTTGAAATCTCGAGTTGGGCCTGAGTTTTAGTCCGGGCCAACTCATGATATGTTGTTAGTGCTGAGTGTTGGTGTCGGAGGTGTACCAAAGCCAAACACTAGAAGAGGAGATAGACGAAAGAGAGGAAAACTCTTGCAGAAGAAGACACTAAAAGGAAGAGAGAAGGACCTTGACTTTGTCTCAGCAGTGACACAGTCAGGAGAGTCTCTAAAGTGGTTGTAGAGTGGTCGCTAAGTGGTTGCATTTGTCTCAAGAGCTCATAAAGTGGTCACATGCGTCTCATGCAAAAGTCTAGGGAGCTCACAATTTTTTCACCAGCCTCAAATGGATTGTTTCTGACTTCGACAAAGTTGTTGGTGTTCGAAGTCCCATAAAATGCATCATTGTGATGTGGAAGCTTCTTCGCTGTCTCTAGTCTCATGAAGTAGTTGTCATCGCAAGGTGCCACCAGGTGGTTTTTTTTTTCCTCACGCCTGTTCCACTTACTGATCGCAAGCTTTTTGCCCCTGCCAACTGGCACAAAATGAAATTCTAATCTCTGGTAAGTCAGCGATGTTGGGTTTTTCATGCACAGCTAGTTTCTGCAAACAACATATTTCTCATTATTAAAATACTACATTTTATATTTGCTAGGTTTTTGGTTTATTGAATCTGTTCCTTTTCCTACTGATTAACCATTCCTGATTCCCTTACTATCTCTGATAGTGAGTTGTATGTAAGACTGACTGGGTGGAGGTTGAGAATATTTTCTGAGTGATGGTGCACAATTACCGTTAATATGATTGGTTTTTATTTTAAGAATTCCAGAAGTTTTATAGATTTTGAGGCAACATTATGATGATAAAATTTTTGCCGATCTTACTTGGCAGTGATAACAAACGCGCTGTTAACAAAGGCAAGAGGGAAACAAAGCAGAATAAAAGAAAAGAAGCCCGCAAACAAGTCAAGGAGTCTGGATCAGGACCATTGCTGGATATGGGAGCGCTTTGCATTTGAATTGATTGGTGGATTTTGACCAATTTACTTAAATTTTTAGTTACTTTCTTGCTTGAAGCTTTGACACTTGATTATCAAGTCGGCCATGCTCCACTTATTTGAAGTTCACTGGGGGCATCTTGGTGTTGAGGTATTCCATTTTTTGTTCTCGTCGAAATTTCAGGCATCATCTACAATATTTTGCATGTTGCTGTAAAAATACAAAGTTCTACCTTCTTGCGTGTTTCACAGTGGTGTTTGATCTTTCAATTCCACGCTTTTGTTTCAGGATTGAATGAAGCATTCGTGACACTTTTATTCTGCTGATTCAGCCGGGGGTATTCGATCGTCAAAGTTTCAGCTGAGGATTCCCTTTGCCGAGCGAAACAAATCAAATCTTCTGTGTTCCCCATTTAAATCTTTTACACACTAGATGGTCATATAGGCTAGTAAACAGGTAATTAATCAGGAGACTCTCTCATGAGCTTTTACTGTATTTGTGACAACGATCGGAATAAAGGGCGAAAAAGGCAACAAAAAGTCCTCTTCGACACGGATGCAATGGACTTGTGCCTCGAATTATCCACGTGAAATTATCCCCCAACCATTGTGGCACTTTGCTTTTGGAGCTTTTCGAGGTGGTTCAATGTGAACTGCCTTAATTATTGGTCACTTTCTCAATTCAGATCATTTAAACTCATGCTTAAATTGGAAGCAATCAATAAAAAAAGAAAAAAGAAAAAAGAAAAAAGAAAAAAAGATTGTTTGAATATGAAGAATCAAGGTCAGATATTTCTATCACCTTTTTTTTGCAGGACAAATGAGAAAGCGAGGACATCGAAAAGTTTCGGCCTCCTAAAAACAGGAAGCTGATATTGACCGCAGCAGTAGGTAGGCAGTTCTTTCCCTTTAAAACAGGTAGGAAATCCAGCAGGCAATGCGCATGGTGTCAAAATAGTATAATTTGCAACGCTGTCAGATTGAACTTCCGTTTTTTGATCTCAAACAGCTTAAAACGTTTTCTTTTGTCGAGCTAAATGGAAAATTTTAAATAAAAATGGTACTTTCTAATTTTGTAGTGGAATTGAATTCCTGGGCCAACCTTTGCTTTAATATCTTTGTTTCTTTCTAAACGCCTACGTTTAGTTAATTAATCTTTCCTGCTTTGAAACCAAGCAAAACAAAGAGACAAGCCGATCAAACAAGGACGGATTTCGGTGTAGTATATCAAATTTTTTAATTGAAACTGTATATAATATTAAAAATTTTGGTACAAATATATTAAAATTTTGATATATCATATTTTTGATAGATATAAATTTCATATTCTATATCAAAATATAAAAGAAAAAAAAGTTATATTTGTCCAATTATCATTAATTAAATAACAAAATTTCTTCAAAAATATTAAATCTCTATATTTTGATATATATTGGTGGCAAAAAGGTAAATACGTTTGTCCCCAGCATCCCCGTCAACCCGTTCCAGGGCCAACGCGGAGGAGGTAAATCATGAACGGCTACTAGTCTTTGGAATAGTGACTAGCATATAAGGGAAGCATTTACCTCGATTTTACCGAATTTCGAACCCCAGACTTCATTAGTAACAACACCTCATGTGCTAACCACTAGACCCATATGAAGAGATTATATTTTGGTATATATTGAAATATATAAAAAAAAATATTAACTCTCATATTCTTA
This sequence comes from Zingiber officinale, assembly GCF_018446385.1. NCBI lineage: Eukaryota > Viridiplantae > Streptophyta > Magnoliopsida > Zingiberales > Zingiberaceae > Zingiber > Zingiber officinale. Next base: position 18,494,747 of record NC_056004.1, read on the forward strand.
CTGAAAATTGGTATTTTTACCATGCCTAATTACAGTAAAATTTGAAACTCGACATTCTTGTAAAGATTTATGGGAATAAACTTCAAATTCAAATCTTGGAAAGTATGGATACTAATTTTCCATCCGCATTGAAAGCACTACTTCTGCTATTTGGCCAATAGAGCTATGTGATGCCCCTCTCACACTCTAACCTTTCCCTACCGCACCTTTCCCAATAATCCATAAAAAGGACCAGAGACAGTGTTCCAACCACATTTGCTCCAATTATTGGCTGTCTCAAAGGCAACAACTCTGAGCGATGACCAAAAGTATGTGCATCGTCCGTGTCCATAGGTTCAGCACCAGCAACTACTCCAAAATAACCAATGGATGCTTTGATGATACACGGAAGGGGACAAGGCGTGGGTCCTTTGGGAGTAATCAATCAGGACGCAGCGTTATTGAATCGATCATTAATGGCGAAAAGAGTCGAGAAGCCATGGTCGTGCTGCGCCCGGAGGGGCAATTCTTCCTGATGCCAAAGGTGGGAATCCTGATGATGCTGCAAAGCTCTGTTCCTGCCAATTGAGAGCTCTTTCCCTTGCTTCGCGGCCGGGATACTGAATCGTGAATCGGATGGAAACATTAGATACTAAAAAGGATTAATTCATCGTGAGTCTGTAGGCAACCAACCTGATGATCAAACATATTCGTCTGTACTGAACTCCCCAAGCTCAGATCAAGATTGTGCTCGACCTGGTGTGAGATTGGTGATTTAAAAGGGCAATTAGCCAAAGGGTAGACAGATTTCTCACTCGCAATTCCAAGCTCTGCCTCATAGAGCTTGAGGTGGAAGTTGGTGACTGCGTCCTTGCCGTTGCACTTGATTGCAGCCTTGTCATAAGCTCTGAGACACCAACAGACTCGATTAGGATTGAGATGCATGAGTGATCGGAGATAAAAATTTTGAGAAGAGAATGAACCTCGCAGCTTCGATTTCGGTATCGAAAAGTCCCAGATACACATACTTTTTGTCGAAGAACTGGCTCATTCTAGCTTCCCACCTCCCACATTTGTGGAAGGTGACTCCGCGATACTTGGAGCTTCCTCGGGGATTGCCGGTGCTCTGGCGCCTGAGAACTTGGACGAACTCCTCTTTGGTCAGATTGCCGATCTGCCCAAGATGAATCAATTGTGATCTAGAAATAAGCAAAGTTGGATCCTTGATCAGCAAAGCTTCTTTGGCTATACCTGTTTTAGATCCTCTTGGTACTCCTCCAAATTGAAGTTTATATCCGCATCGATTCCGCGGAACTTGATCGCGGCCCGATCGTATGCTCTGTTGAATGGAATGTTTGAAACTTCAGACTTAAATCTATTGGAAATGAAGAACGAGTTGAAATGAATGACTGACCTTGCTGCTGCGTATGCTGAGTCAAATCCGCCTGCAGAAACATTAGCAGATAAATCGGTTTCAGGAAATCATTTATGATCCGAAGAAGAAGAAGAAAAAGATGTTTTTGATTGAAGTTGGCTCCATACATACCCAAATAAACTTGCTTCCCGCAGTCCCTGTAAATAAGAGGAAATGTTGATGAAGGAATTCGATAGAAAGAAGGAAAAGATTTCCTCTTTCTGTCTTTTTTTGATGATATTGATCTTTGAAGAGGAGGAAAGCTTACCAGATATGGGATTCCCATCGCCCGGTCCTCCGGTAGAAGGTCACTCCCCGGTACTGCGAGCTCCTCGACCTCGGGCCGCGCCTGCTCTTCTTGCCAGGCGGCGCCGCCTCCATCGGCGTCCCGTTCACCGCTGCCTCCGCCGACTGCCGGGGCCTGAACCCGACGGTGTTAGCGCGAGGAGAAACCTCGTCGGGGAAGGGAAAGAACTGGCGCGTCACGGCGGCCGGCGCGCTCTCCTCGGAGGTCGTGCTGTCGCCGGAGATGGGGAACCCGAAGATCCTCCGGGCGGCGCCACCCTCGCCCTCCGCCTCGACGACGATGACTGACGAACCGGTGCCGCCGTTCTCGACCTCGCCCGAGCTGTTTCCCGCAGTCTTCACCTTTACGCCGCCCGGCCCGGCGGCAGCGGTCGCCGGGGAGTCCTCCTCCTCCGACGCTGCATCGTTGAGATCCCAAGCATCCTTCATGGTAAAAAAAATCGCACCTTTCCAACCTTCCCGGCCTCAAAATCCAACCTTTCTCCTCCGCCACTCCAATTTCTGCCAAAACTCGAGATTTTTCTCAGCAATCTCAACCTTTCTAAACTTCCGAAGTGAAGAACAAGAAAGCACAAAACTCAGTGACTGCATCAGATAGAGAAAAACACACACACAAAAACAAAAATAAGAAGAACAAACAAAACAAATCCAATCGAACACTTCCACTAATTCGTGAAATGATTTGTTCCTACTTGTTTTCCCCTTGTTCCGGAGGCAAATGATATACTTCTGGTGGCCGCCAATGCCCCTCCTCTCAGTTCGTCCGACTCCACCTATTCATGTCACGACACCTTGCCTTTTATGGTTGTTGCCGGTGAAAGAAAAAATAAAAGAAGCAACGAATTCTTTTAAAATAAAAAATAAAAAATAAAAAATAAAAAATAAAAAATAAAAAATCTCGCTTCCTGCTTGCCTTCCCACGTTAACCAAATCGAAAAAGATTAATGAACCTCATCTTACCAACGTATTGTATCGGCAATTTTCATTTTTCTTTTCTTGGGAACCTTTTATTTTCTTTCCTTTTTTGTTCTTTTTCATATTGAAAATTCGGAAAGCATGGTTCATATGTGGATTATTGGCAGACCCCATAAGTCATCCGAGTTGGTATGTGATGGGATACTTACCACATGAGATCACGGGGTCGAAACTCGAGGTAGTCGGGGTGTAAATCCTCGGTCCCTGTGCAACTCACCCCATCTGTCACATGCTCGCTCAGGATGCTATGATTTACCTCCCTCGTGATGGCCTTGGGTCAGGTACAACGGGGACACTGGGGGCGAACGATTTCACCTTTTACCACGTATGTGGATTATCGGCATGGAATTGTCATTTTCAAATAAATCTTTTTCCGAATTAAGAAGTAGAAACAAGTAGTCAAGTAGTGGTGCCGTAGGTGGATAAACTCAAACCAATATCTTCTTTTTTAATACGATTCCTTATACATGTGACACCGTATGAATTAAATAGCAATAGTTGATCGCATTTCTTGGGGTTTCATTAAATCATTAAATTAATACTTTTTCTTTTCAAATATATGTTGATCTATACTCACAAAGATGAAAAATGCTTGATTTATTTTTCTATAAATATATTTTACTATTATCTAGAATCGTATCCTTATTTATTATAATTAATTAATAGATCGACGACGTCTCGATTTATTGACATTGTTACTTTATTTGGTCAATCGAAAGGTATGATACGTTCCTTTAATTCCTCGTGCACTGCGTGCTTTCTTTTTATAGAATTAACACAATCGCGCGCGGCGTTGATAATTGATTGCGTGCCTATGAAACCATTAACGACGACGTGATTCCCAGCAGGCAGTATTTTTGATAAAACAATTCTTTCACCCTTTAGCTATTTTTCAGTTTATAATTTACCTTTTATGATATAGACATAAATTATAAAAGATATAGACGAATAGAATTATTTTTTACTATAATTAACGACCACGTATATCCCTGCAACATGGATTTGGACTGAGATACATGGTCAAGACATGCCTAAGCTAGACCCTATTTTATTTGGGTAGCCCTAATATTTTAATGTTTATTTGTATAAAAAAATAATTATTTTTAAAATTATATACTTTATTTTTTAAAATACACCTAACTCTTCTGTCCCTCACACATGAGTCCTTTTTTCCCCTGGTACTCACTCTCATCGGTGTTCCGATATTTTTTTCCCTCTTCGTTGATATTTCCTGTGTCCCTTCTCTCCCTTGCCAATGATTTTATATATTTCTCTTATACATTTCTCTTCGGTTGATTTCATACATGTCTCTTCTCTGAAATGATCTAATTTTTAAAAGACGTCGTTTTCCTTCTTTATTTCTCGGCAATTTACCAAAAGATGTACTAAATTTAATATATTTATCAAAAGGCATATCATCGTTTGGTATTTATCAAAAGGCACAGATAAATAATGTGTATTACCGAATATAACCTTCCCACCAACTCCTCTGATCAGTCATCATTTCCCAGGCATCCAAACCACATTTTTAAATAACTTTGATTTTAAAAAAATAAAATTGATCATTAGTGTACCTCCCTCCTTCGTGACATGCGAGTGCAGCTCCGTCTTGTGAAACCCTAGTTTAGTGACCTCGAGTTTTTCTCAAGCGGCATCTAGCATTTCAATTCAATTAAAAACCAGGAGTGTTCGTGAGCCAACAGTGAAGGATTCTAGGGTTTACATTAATCAGCTAGTTTCATAATGGCGCAAAGACGTCGATCGGGTGTATCATCATCCTCTCCACATCAATTAGCTGTAAAGATTATCATTTTACAAACTCTGTGATATTGAGAAGCTGAACTAGTATGATTTAATTTTTTTTTATTTTTATAAAGTATAGGGTTCAGTTGATGTTGGACAGAAACTGCATTGGAACAGTGTCCTCGGTCATTTTAAAAGTTTTTTTCAACCATCCACGAAGAAAGGAACGCATGAAGGCTCTGTTATTTTACATGACCGACACATAGTGCTGATCAAACAGTCACCATTTCGTATTTTTTTGGACATAGAAGATATGTAGCACATCCGTGGGATTTTGGTAAATATATTTCAAAATTGGGATTCAAGTAGTCAAACCTTTAGATTCTCAGGTACAATTTATAATTTCGTATTTTAATTACAAAGTAGTTGTATGGTAAAATTTAATCTTTTGCTAAACGTGGGCCTGATACGATGTCGTATCAGGCCCAACGTGGGTCTGATACGATGCTGTATAAGGCCTAACGTGTGCTTGATATGACATCGTATCATGTCCACGGTGTTCCTAATACTTTTGTATGTATTGGTAGAAGTCTAATAATAATTTAACTTGGTCAGGTGTTCCAGTTTGCTTCACAAGAGGAGACGTTTCATTGCTGCTTGGTATTGCAGACCGAGGAGCTTCAATTCCGATGAATTCAGCTAAAGCATCCAGTGTCCTCTTTCTAACTTACTTCTCAAACAAAAAAGAAGCTACTAGATCAAAAATTGAGGAGTTGCTTAAAATTTATGGCAATCGCGTTGAAGTCGAAGATGATGTTTTATTATTTTGCAAATTCTATATTTTGTATATATTTGTTTGTGTCTTATTTTCTTCTAGTACATATAAGGTCCCGTTAAGTCTTATAGATATAGTAGATGATTTTGAGAATCTTGATAGATTCAACTGGGTTGAAGCAATCCATGAATTTATGGCTCCACAATTACCTAAGATTGGGGACATATTTTCATCAACTGAGACAAAACATTCTAACACCAACCTCCCTTACCTAAAGGGATTTGCTGGTCTTTTAGCAGTAAGTGTATAATTTGTGTGAAATTTTTTAATATTTTGTGGATAATTTTAAAATAGTTAACCCTTGTGATGGTGAATCAGGCATGGTTTTTGGAGCATGTTCCAATCCAAAAACCATACAAAATAAAAGGAGCCAGAATAAATAAGTGGAGGAATATTCCTTCACATATTAGTAAGGTGAGAGAATTGATTGACCAAGTTTCATTTGAAGAGGTAAATTTTGAATACTTTGACTATAGTTTGGTTAAAAAGTATTGTTTTAACATGTGGTTTAATATTCTTACAGGTTGTGATTGACCTAATCCCTAACCAAGATGAAAGATCATTGGTTGAGAACCTTGCTGGCGTTGATGACAGTCCACATGCAATGGAGGTATCACAAATTGAAGTCACTGTAGGAGGAAGGCAGATTAATAAGGATTGTTGTAATTGCATTATTCAAGCAAACAGAATTAAAGAGCTAACAATGGAGAACATGCAATTGAAGGAGAGGGTGAAAGAGTTACTTAAAATAGTTGAAAAAAAGGTATGGAATCTCAATATAGCGAGCCTGTAGACGATCCTCAAATTGAACTTGTAGGTGTTACAACAAGAAGTAGGAGAGGACGTGACAGAAGTCACTATGATTACAGGGATACTCCAATTGATAGTCCATTGTGGCTCAAAACTTTACCTAAGAGGCAGCGTAGAAATATACATATAAGTGAGCCTGCTGAGAAAGTTACAAGTATAGGAGAAGGAAAAAAAGTTGTCAAAGAATATGTTGTTGTGGGCAAGGGGAAAGGAAAAATTGGTTTGGATGAAATGGAAGAAGAAATCAATATTGTACAATTGATGGAAGACAAATATGATGAAGAGGCAGACAAGGATGTAGATATGTTTGCCAAATATGACAAAATGAGAAAACAAACAATTGCTGTAAGACGATATCTGCAAATTTCATTGTAATTTGTTAGATTTAATGGATTATCTAATTGCCTTTTTTGTTTGTATGCATAGTATGTGAAGAAGCAATTTAAGTCTTCCAAGAAAAAAAAACAAGACGAAGAGGTGACGTACTTGTTAAAAGCCTTGGAGGAAATAAAGTATGTAAATTAAATAGTTGAATAGTCAAGTATATTATATTCTTATCTGATTACATAGTTGAGCTAAGGTTATCAAAAATAAATTTGTAAAAATAATCTCTGATTTGTTTACTTTGTAGGTTTACAAATGATATAGTTTGGGAGGAACCACCCTTTTGTTTAAATTTGTATTCCCTTTTATCTGGTGTGAATGGAGAAATGTTGACAAGAGGGGATGTAATCGACACGTATTGTAAAATTCTATTTAGGGGGGCATTCCCGTCTGGAAGCACATACAACAAGTCAATATATTGTTCAACATTCTTCACAGTAAGGAATTGATTAGATTATAGTAAAAAATAGAATTCTTTTTATTATTTGGTTATGTATGTATGACTTTGCATATTTGTAGTCATTAATGAAATCGTCAAGTAAGTTTGCCTTCCAACACATGATAAAGACGGATAGACGAGATGAAGAGGTAAGGTATATATTTATACCTTTGTGCAGTGATAATGCACACTTCCACTTGCTGGTGGTGGACACCAAATCAATGACGTTCAATCAGTACAATTCTCTAGCAAGTGGAAGTAAATACAAATATGAATTTGAAGCAGCGGTGAGCATCTAATAATAATGTGTATGGTTGTATTTTAATATAAATGCTAGTTGATGGAAAATGGAAATTTCCTCTTCAATCTTCAGGTATCAAATTTTAAATTATATAGTCGTGAGCACGTTACTGCTATTCATCCAAACTTGGAAAGACATTATCCGTTTGATAGATGGGTCGCTCGCACAATAGAATGCCCACAACAGCAAGCAAGGTAAATCGAGCACAACGTGTGAATATAAATTATTGATAAAAAAATATTGACCATAAAAATGTTGTTGTTCTTTACAGCGTTGACTGTGGCTTCTTTGTGATGCAATACATTCGATGTCTCCTATATGATATGAAGATGGACTTCAAACAAGGAGACATGAAAAAGATTAGAATTGATGTAATGGTATCAATTTTGAGGGATAAGTATTTTAAAACATTGGATTAAATATCCAGTCTTGTAAGGCAAATACTTGTATAGAATGTAAATGAACTTATTACTTAGTGTAGGTAGTTTAATATCTTTGTATGTAGTCTTTGTTGTATAATACGGTAATATGTAGTATATGAGAAGATTATAAACTGTCACTGGAATATTAATAATATTGCATAGTGATTAGTCAAATATAAGTCACAATATACAAAATACGATGTTGGTGCTTATCAGTGGAAAGAGACAATGTATATAAGTTATAATGCACACCATTTCTATCTTCTCAAAACTGAAAACATGGTAACGGTTGGGATTGTTTAAAAAATCAAATAGGCTCGGACCAACAGTCGGTTTCAAGAGCACAACGTCACTAAGTTCCGTGCCAACTGCCACGGAGCAATACCTTATTAGAAATGGGGTATAAATACGTTTTGACACCAGATATACCATCTTCCCAGTTAGAACTTCACAAGGAACGTGATTTCAGGTAAATCCAAGTAGGGGAGGGCCATCAGTGGGTTTTGGCCAAAACCCACTGATGGACCTTGATGTTAGGACCTTTGGACGCGGCTAGAGAGGGGGGGTGTGAATAGCCGACCCCAAATTCACGTTTCTTCCTACAATTTTAGTTAGCGCAGCGGAAATAAAAGATAGAAATGAAACAGGAGAATATCAAACCTCAAATGCGACGATATAACGAGGTTCGGAGATGATACTCCTACTCCTCGGCGTGTCCGTAAGGTGGACGAATCCTATCAATCCGTCGGTGGATGAGACCCCGGAAAATAGGCTAATAAAAACTCCTTCTGGGTGGAGAAACCTCGCCACAATCTCTCTTGCAGCAGCAAGATCGGAGTACAAAGATAAAGCAAGAAGCCAAGAACAATATGAATGTAAAAACACTAGTTTGCTTGCCTTCTCGTCGACTGGTGATGAAGCACCCACTTCACGGATGCCAACAACAGCAGCAACTGATCAGTTGGAGTCCAGCCGAGGGAAGCTCACACGAAGCTTCAGCAGTGGAGAGCTCAACAAAGCTCAGATCACAGGCAGAAGTAGGCCTCTGCAGAGGCCCTCCACCTCTTGATTTATATGAACTGCAAGAAGAAGACAGACACGTAAATCTAGCTGCTGACTCAACGCTCAGACCGGACCGATCAGCTCCACCCGATCGATCCAAGACGGATTTGATCGGTCAAGGGACCGATCAGGCCCTACTGATCGGTCCCAGACCGATCCCAACTCTCACATAGAGTTGGTTGATCGGTCGTCAGACTCCGATCGATCCATGGATCGGTCCACGGACCGATCCTCCTATTCCTTCTCCCAATCTATTTGGTTACCGATCGGTCACGATCCAGATGAGACTGAGCACGGTAGAAGTCTCCGGATCGGTCAGCAGACCGATCCAGATACCCATAGTATCACTGGATCGATCAGCAGACCGATCCAATTTCCCAGCCTTAAACCCTAAAGCCTTCCTGATATAGAGAACGAGCTACCGAGCCCTCTCTGACCTAGTCCGGAGAACGAGCTACCGAGCCCTCTCTGACTTCCACGTCCGGTCCAGAGAACGAGCTACCGAGCCCTCTCCGACTTTCACGTCCGGTCCAGAGAACGAGCTACCGAGCCCTCTCGGATCTAGTCCAGAGAACGAGCTACCGAGCCCTCTCCGACTTTGTCCGGTCCAGAGAACAAGCTACCGAGCCCTCTCCGACCTCCCATGCCAAGCTTCCATACTTGGACTTTTCCCCGTGCCAAACTCCCTGCTTGGACTTTTCCCGTGCCAAGCTCCCTGCTTGGACTTTTTCGTGCCAAGTCTCCATACTTGGACTTTTTCCGAATCAGGTCAACTCAAGTCGGGTCGACCAGGTCAACCTTGACAAAAGGTTACACCCACAATCCCCCAAGTTCCTAAACATCAAAATACAACTTCTCTATTCTTGTCAAACATCAAAATATACCTCGAGTCAGGTCAACTCGAGTCGGGTCACCCAGGTCAATCTTGACCTAAGGTTGCACCAACAATCTCCCCCTTTTTGATGTTTGACAAAAACCATAATCAAGTTAGGTTAACCCGATAACCTAACTTAGGTTTTCCAATAGTTCTCCAATGTTCTTCTTTGAACATTCTCTGAACATTCTCCCCAAACTCCAATCTTCTTCCTTGAACATTCTCTGGACATTCTCTCCCTTTTTGACACACATCAAAAAGAGTGAATCAAGGTCAAGAGTTTCTTTCAAATGAAAGTCTCATACCTTTCATTGAAACCCTTAATTTCCCCCTTGATACTAAAATCAACAATCAACTTAGTGATAATCACTTATCAAAAAAAACTTGACGAGCAAAAATTCCCCCTAAAAGTCAACTCCCCCTTGACCATTAGGTAAAACTTCCCCTAAAGGTCAACTCCTCCTTGACCATTGCACCAACAATATCTTGGAGAGTTTCATCCCTTTAGAAATCTAAAGCACCAACTTTCATAGCTGAAATTTCAGACAACAGTCGAAAATCAGCATTTTGGCACGCTCTAATCGGTCACCAGACCGATCAGGACTCCACTGGATCGGTCACCAGACCGATCCACACTGCCCTGGATCGGTCCAGTGACCGATCCAGACTTCCCTAGACCGATCAGGATCTTCTCTGATCGGTCCACAATTCTCTGATAAGAATTCTCTGATAAGAATTCCATAATTCTCAATCCGTAATTTCTTTGCTGCTAGTGAAATTTCTAAGTATTGAAATGAAAATGTTTCCTCTTGAAACCCAATAATTTGAAGTAATCGATCCTTCATTCTATCATCAATCCCTATCATATACATATGTGATTTTAATGAGTTGGCTCGCAACCTTGTTTCATTGCCGAAATGCTCCAAACAATCCGCTAATACCTTTATTGAGGACTCATCTGTCCAAACAAACAACATTAAATCATCGGTATATACAAGGTGAGTAATGTCAACCTCTTTATACATAGGATGAAAGTGAAAAGAGGATATCGAGGAGGCAACCTACAATCTGCATGATAATACTTCTATTCATGGTCCAAAAAGAAGGGGAGATTTGACCCTTGCCTTAGATCATGATGCCACTAAAGAATCCATAAATACCACCATTTAGAGAGATAGAATAGGAGACTGTAGTTACACACTCCTTGATCCATCCACAATATCATTGTGAAAAATTAAAACCAATGAGGACAATCATAAGGAAATCCCAACCTATCATATCAAATGTCTTATGCAAATCCATCTTAATCATATGCATCGGGGAAATTCTTTTACGTGCATACTTCCGTAGCAACTCATGGGTGAGATTAATGTTGTCACTATAGATCGCCCTTGCACAAAAGCCACCTGCACCAGCTCCAACAAGTACCCCAAAACCCTAGCTAAGCAATCGACCAATACCTTTGCAATAACCTTGTACCTTTGCAACAAGGGCTCTTTCACAAAGGTAGATCCACTACCTTAATGACCCCCTAGTGTCAGCCCTATGGATATGGAAGGAGGTAAGTACAGGTACACAAACATTGAGTGTATGTTAGGGTAAATCTCAGGTCATCAGTTCTTGAGAATCAAACCCTGACCATTATGCCAGAGATACCATGTGTCCACCATCTGCGCTACGCCCTGGGGGCACAACAAGAGCTCTTTCACTATTTTTTATGAAAAAATAAATATATATCATCAAAATACGTACTATCATACAAAAATAACCATGAAGTTCTTTATGTCGTGTATGATGAACTGTTAGCTTTGGAAGGAGAATCATGGTCGCGTACATGTGCTAACTCGTGTACCATCTATCACTCTCTTTGCGACGCATGTTCCTGCCAATACTCGATACGAGGTATTGAAGCTGAGGTATCAATTAGCATCGTCCATGAACTCTGTCCATATTGCTCTTGTCTCCACATCATCACAGTCCATGCTCTGTCATGCATCCTCGATCATCAAGTGCCTCCGCACCCTCCATGTTGTGTATCTCTGTCATGTGTCTATGAGCCACAAATGACTCCAAATATCTCTATTAACCTCCTCCCGTGTTATGACTCTTTCACAAAAAGGTAGATCCACTATCTTAACAACTTCCTAGTGTCAGACTCACAGATATAGAAGGTGGTAAATGCAGGTACATAAACGTTAGACGCATGGTGGGATAAATCTCAGGTAGTCAGTTCCTAAGAATTGACCCTTGACCATTACACTATAGATGTCATGCGCCCACCGTCTACGTTACGTCCTGGGGGTTGCGTCATGACTCTTTCACTTTTTTTTATGAAAGGTAAATATATAGCAGTAAAAGTGCATAAAATACAAAAATGATCATGGAGTCCCTTATGTCACGTTTGACAAACTATCAGATCTGAAAGGGAAACCATGATTGCATACATGTGCTCACTCATGTACCATCTCTCACACTGTCTGTTACGCATGTTGGATGTCTGCTCATTCTCAATATGAGATACCGAAGCTGAGGTATCAATTAGCCCGTTTCATAATCTTTGTTCATATTGCTAGTGTCTCCACATCGTCACTGGTTATGCTCTGTCATGTGTCCTCTATCTTGACTCCTCTATCACGGGTGTCTCCATACCTGCCATACCATGTGTCTTAATCATGTGTCAGGGAGCCATTGATGTATACCCTAATCTCTGTCAACTCCTTTTGTGTCATGGGTCATGGTTCTTTCACTTTTCTTTTTGATGAAAGGTAAATATATATCATCAAAATATATAAACATACAAGAGTGATCCTAAAACCCCTTGTGTCATGTCTGATGAAATATCAAATCTGGAAGGGGAACCTGTTAGGATGTATACTAAAAGCCTAGCTTTTGGTATAAACATTTATCTAGAAATAAGAATCACATTGGTCAAATGTCTACATTTATGATAAATGTAGTTGTTTAATTAATTTATATTGTAGATAACATGGTGTGTGGTGTCACACACAGAGGATCATGTTATCAGTACCTTATAAATTATAAACAGTAGCTCACGACCAAAATGGAAAGGAGCAAACCATTGTAAGGTCGTAGTGTAATTAGGAATTAGTTTATCTTAACTATATAATTACACTAGTACACTTAGAGTGTATTAAGTAGGACCATTAGAGGTCGTTTCTTTTATACTGACTTTATAAAGAAACAAAGACCTCAGTTATTATGGAAGTGTGTGCTCTTAATCCTAATATAATAACAAGCACATATATTTGATATTTATTTCTTTAATTTATCAATGGGTGAGATTTAGTTCGATGAATCAATAAGCCCGATAAGTTGGGAAATGATATCACTTATATTGTGTGTTGTTGATTATAGAAGGAAACTGTGTCCTAGAGATACTAGGTTGATAATGTCCCTAAGAGGAGCTCATAAGGATTGTCATGTTAAACCCTGCAGGTGGACTTAGTCCGACATGATGATAAGGTTGAGTGGTACTACTCTTGGATTAAGATATTAATTAAATGAGTTATCAGTAACTCACTTAATTAGTGGGCATTCGACATCTTAAACACAGGGAGACTAACACACTCATAATAAGAAGGAGCCCAAAAATATAATTTGGGATTGGTGCGGTAGTTCAATAATAGTTCTCTAGTGGAATGAATTATTATTGATAAAATTAAGTTGTGTGTTCGGGGCGAATACGGGATGCTTAATTTTATCGGGAGACCAAAACCAATTCCTCCTCTCGGTCCATATCGTAGCCTCTTATTTATAGAGTACTATACCCACCTATACCCACCTTCTATACCCACCTAAAGGGGTCGGCCAAGCTAGCTTGGGAACCAAGCTAGGGCCGGCCTAAGCATGGTTTAGGGTGGCCGACCCTAGCTTGAACCCAAGTTAGAGGGGGTCAGCCACATTAAATTAAAAAAGAATTTTAATTTTAATTTTTATTATGTGGAAGATATAATTTATTACAGAGAATTAAAATTAAAATATCTCTCTTTAAAAGATCTACAAAATATTAAAAGAAAGAGATTAGATCTCTTTCCTTATTTGTAGATTGGAAAGATATTTTATTTTTTTCTCTTTAAAAATTATTCACATGTAGAAAATTAAAATTATAGAAATTTCTTTTTATTAACCATGAAGGGATTTTAAAAGGAAATTTTATTTTTTAAAATTTCCAAAGACAAATAAGGAAGTTTTAATTGTTGATTGAAACTCTCCTAATTTTTCTATTTGAGGTGGCCGGCCATGATTAGTTGATTAAGAAATTTTATTAAATTTTTCTTAATTAATTATTGTCAAAGAAAGTTAAGGAAATTTTATTATAAATAAATTTCCTTATTTGCTAAAGCCAAGGAATATAAAAGAAGGGGTAGGGATGCCTTCATGGGGAACAACCTCTATTATTCTCCCTCTCCTATTCCTTGGTGTGGTCGGCCAACATCCTCTCCCTCTCTTCCTCTTTGTGGTGGCCGAAACTTCTCTCTTGCTTGGAGTTCTTGTGTTGGCCGGATACTACTTGGAGAAGAAGAAGAAGAAGGAGAGAAAGCTTGCATCCCTTGGAGCTTGGTTGGTGTTTTTCTTCTTCCTTGGTGAAGCTCTTTTGTTTTGGCCGAACCTAGCTAGGAGGAAAAGAAGGTGATTGGTGGTTTCTCATCTTGGAAGATCGTTGCACACACAACGTCCGAGGTTAGAAGAGGAATACGGTAGAAGATCAAGAGGTCTTTCTAGAAGGTATAACTAGTAATTTTTCCTTTCCGCATCATACTAGTTATTTATGGAAATAATACCAAATACAAGAGGCTTACGATTCTAGAATTTCGAATATGTTTTTCGATATTGTGTTCTTTTGTTTTTTCTTTTCCTTGTGATTTGATTGTTCCTTTCGGTTAACCTAAAGTTATTTTAGGAAATTAAATATTAGCTTTCTATAAAAGGTTTTGTCTAGTCGGTGGTGGTTGCTCCCATATCCAAGAAGGCTATGTGCCTCGCCACGTCAGTACTGGGAACCAATTATGGAAATTAATATTTAATGAAATTAATAACTTAAGGTGACTTGGGTCGAACGTGTTAAGTTCCGCAGGAGATCCAAGTCAAAACCTAAAAGAACAAATAGATTAAGTTTTGGATCATACGTGTTAAGTTCCGCAGGCGATCCGAAATTTAATTTAAAAGAACACATGGTAGCTAGGAAAGGTTCGACACTTGACAAAATTTTTCAATGGAACCTCTAGGTTTTCCGAGTAGCAACCAACAATTGGTATCGAGCTAGGGTTTTGCCTCTGTATTTGGTATTAGGTTAATTATGCACATGCCATACATAATTTAGGCGTTAATAGTAGGATGTGCTAACTTTGTGGACGCAGGATCCAACTATTATGGCTTTTAATTATTATGTGTGTGATTGGACCCTTGGACATGTCAAGGGCATTTATATGTGTGCATGATTGTATTAAAATACAGCAGGAGTTGATTTAGTTTTATTAGGATTTTATTTTGATCTAGATATATGTACATTCCTTTTATGGAATATAGGATAAAAATGTAAAATTCTATTTATGTCATGGATCGAATCTTGCAAAGCGTGGAACTTTCTAAGGACCAGAGGTGCGGAACTAGGAGCAAGATGGAGGCGACACTAGACCCGGTGGCCAAATATGGCTTGGGATGACAACACACTGAGGATAACTAGAGATAAAAGCCATAATAGTTGAAAATTAGATTTTCTATTTATTGCTTTTATATTGTCTTGTGTGCATGTTAGTTTACAAGTTTAGTAGGCTAGCATAGTTAAAAATTCCTCATTTATAAATAACTAAGTGGGAGAGGGATTTTTAAGTAAATCCCATGTTCTCCATTACTGGTTTGTAAGTGATGCAAACAAGCTTGCGCGTTGGCTCTGAGTGCCTTCCTCCATAACGGATGAGCTTGTTTGCATATCACTAGAACAGACTTCCATTTTTGGATGACTATAGGAAGTTAATTAAGAGCATGTGATCTTCCCCAACGGAAGGGGCATAATCTTATTAATGGACTTAGTGTCAAGTAATGGTATACACTTAGACACATCTAATAGTATCCTCCCCATCGGAGTCACTGCTATTATTTGTGTGACCAAATGAAACCAACTATTAATTTGTCATAAAACTAGGTTGACAAGATAATAAAATTAAAGGGTTAAAACCCCTCTTACAAATGATTGATTTTGTATACGTCCACACTAACGTGGCATACAAAATTAACGGTGTTTGAGATAATTTTATTTGTCATAAAGTTATGTTGACAAGATAGTTAATGGGTAAAATCCTCCTCTTACAAATGTTGATTTTGTATACGTCCACGCTAACGTGGCATGCAAAATTCACGGTGTTTTGAGGTGTTGGTAAATTTAAATAGTATTGTTAGAGGAATCAATATTATTTTAAATTTAGAGTCTTGACCAAATATTTGATTAAAGATAGACCAACTATTAATTTTATTCGTCATAAAGTAAGGTTGACGAGATAATAAAATTAAATGATAAAATTTCCTCTTTGAATTTGTATACGTCCACATTAACGTGGCATACAAAATTCATGGGGATTTTTAAGGAGTTGGTCTTAACCAAATATTTTTGTGATTCTTAGGATGATGGTCAATCCCTAGCTGATATACTTTAGGATAGACTTAGTGGTCCCAATTATAATTGATTGGAAATAGGATTTGGACATTAAGGTAGACTGTCCTCTTAGAACTAAGAACAATATAGGTGTATTTTATTCATTAGTTGATACATGTTTAGTGGAGTTATCTATCGGTACCTGGTGTGTAGATATGGGAGCCACTGATCATGTCTGTAATTCATTGCAGGGTTCCAGGAAACCCGACAACTAAATGAAAATAAAAAAAAAACACCGTCCACATGGGCACTACTGCAAAAGTAGCAGCTGTTGCAGTGGGAGATATTTATTCTCTAATAGGAATAAAATTTGGATTATTAGGAATTATCTTTACATACTAAGTTTAGAAAGAACCTGATTTCAGTTTCTAAACTATTATAGAATAGATATTGTGTCTATTTTGATAACAAAGTTGTTATCAAGAAAAATAGGCAAGTTATCTATTCTGGTATGTTGGTTGACAATTTATAATCCAATAACTCCCACGATGCAACAAATGGAAATTAGTAACACATCTTCTAACTTAAGAGAAAGCAACCTTCGAAAATGAACCAATTATATCTTTGACATCTAAGGCTAGGTTATATTAACTTAAGTAGGATTCATTGGTAGCTGATGAACTTTTGGGTTCATTAGTAGTGGAAATCTTTCCAACCTGCGAGTCTTACTTGGAAGGAAAATAACCAAGGAGCTTTTAAGTCTAAGAGGTATGGAGCCAAAGATATATAGGAATTGGTTCATTCTGATTTGTGTGATCCTATGACTATCCAGACAAAAGGTATTTTCAAATATCTCGTCTATTTTATAGACAACTATTTGAGATACGGATATATTTACTTGATGTGCCGCAAGTCTAAGTGCTTTGATTAGTTCAAAGAGTACGAGACTGATGTGGAGAAACGTCAAAGTAAACGTATCAAGACACTACGGTGAGATCGTAGTAGCAAGTACCTTTTTGGGAGAATTTAGAAGTCACTTATCAGAAGTAGGGATTCAATCCCAACTAACAACACCTGGTATACCCCAACAGAATGGTGTAGAAAAAGGAAGGTATAAGACTCTTATGGAAATAAGTAGATTAATGATGAGTTATTTAGAAAATTACCAAATTCATTTTAAGGATATACTCTGGAAACGGAAGTGAACATAGTACCTTTCAAAGTCAGAACTCTCTACTCATATAGAATTGCTGAATAGCCGTAAGCCTATTTTGAAGCATATTCGGGCTCGGGTAGTCCAGCACATATGCTGAAGAGAGACAATGATAAGTTGGACAGGAATTCACTTGTTTGTGAGTTATCCTAGAGAAATGAAAGTAGGTTTATAGTCTTAAAAATCAGAAGGTCATTGATAGTATCAATGACCGATTTTTAGAAAATGACTATGTAATAAACCAAGTGCCCATAAGTAAATTTGTTCTTACGGAAATAATAAAAGACATGTCTAATCTAGTACCAACTGTACAAGATGAGATACCACAAGGAAACTGCAACACGTATCATAAATGATACACAATTGTAGAAAGTGCCTCATCGTAGTGGGAGGGTTGTTAGGCAACCTAAAAAGATTCATGTTTTGGGAGAATTTTTGGACTCGATCCCAGGAGGACATGAACCTGATCTCCAGACATATGACGAAGCACTCCAAGATAAAGATGCAGCATCTTGGCAAAGAGTAATGAATAATAGAATTAGAATATATGTATTCTAATAAAGCCTGGAAGCTTGTAGAACCATCAAATGGTGTAAAAGCCTTTGGGTGTAAAAAGGTCTATAATAGGAAAAGAGGGATAGACAGGAAGGTAGAAACTTTCAAAGCAAGGCTTGATGAAAAAAGGAAACTTTTTCACTGGTAGCCATGCTTAAGTCTATCCGGATTCTTTTATCTATTTGGCAAGTGGATGTCAAGACAACATTCTTTAATGGAAGTGTTGAAGAAAGCATCCATATAAAGCAACCAGAAGGATTCATTGCAAAGGGCTAAGAGCATCTTGTGTGCAAGCTCAATCAGTCTATGGACTGAGGCAAAGCTTCAAGGTCTTGGAACATCCGGTTTATCAAAGTAATCCAAACCTATGGATTTATTTAGTAACCGAATAAGTCTTGTGTATATAAAAGGTGTGATGGAAACGTGGTGGTATTTCTTGTACTATATGTAGATAACATTTTTGGTAGTTGGAAACAATATCAAAATGTTGTCAGAAGTAAGGGTATGGTTATCCAATCAATTCGATATAAAGGACTTGGGAGAATGCATATATTCTTGAGATCAAAGTAATAAGGGGTCGCAAGAAAAGAATATTTTACTTATCTCAAGCTTTATACATCGAAAAAAACCTTGCTCGTTTTAAGCATGCAAAACTCCAAGAAAGGTTTCTTACCTTTTTAGCATGGAGTAACTTTATCTAAAGATATGTCTCCGTAGACATCAAAGGAGATAAAGGAAATAAAGGCAATTCTTTATGCTTCGGCTGTCGGAAGCCTAATGTATGCTATGCACGAGATCATAAATTTATTTTGCCAAGGGCATAGTTAGCAGATGTCAAAGTAACCCTGGACAAGGATATTAGACTGCAGTAAAGCATATATTAGTACCTTAGAGGCACTAGAGATTATATGCTAGCTTACAAGGCAGTTATTTGGTCCCTGTAGGTTGCACGGATTTTGACTTCCAATAGGGACAATAATAAATCAACCTCGGGGTTTTGTGTTTACTTTAGGAGGTAAAGTCATAACTATGGAAGAGTGATAAGCATAGGTATTTTTCTAGACTCCACCATAGAAGCTTAGTATATGGCAAGCCTCTGAGGTGACCATAAAAGTTGAATGACTCAATAACCTCAAGATAGACTTAGATATGATTTCTGGTTTGTCCAAAGATTATTACAATTTATTGTAATAATATTGGTGCAGTAGCAAACTCGAAGAAACCATAAGTCTATAAGGCAAGTAAACATAATAGAGCGCAAGTACCACCCAATACGAGAAATCGTATAAATGAGGAGAAGTTGTTGCCGCCTAGATTGCATCAGGTGATGATCTATAGATCCTTTCACTAAGGTCCTTAAGGCAAGAGCTTTTGATGGGCATGTTGAAGGGTTGGGAATCAGATGTATGGTAGCAGATATGGCAGCTTAGTCTTTTAGTATAAGTGGGAGATTGTTAGGATGTATACTAAAAGCCTAGCTTTTGTTATAAACATTTATCTAGAAATAAGAATCACATTGGTCAAATGTCTACATTTATGATAAATGTAGTTGTTCAATTAATTTATATTGTAGATAACATGGTGTGTGGTGTCACACACAGAGGATCATGTTATCAGTACCTTATAAATTATAAACAGTAGCTCTCGACCAAAATGGAAAGGAACAAACCATTGTAAGGTCGTAGTGTAATTAGGAATTAGTTTATCTTAACTATATAATTACACTAGTACACTTAGAGTGTATTGAGTAGGACCATTAGAGGTCGTTTGTTTTATACTGACTTTATAAAGAAACAAATACCTCAGTTATTATGGAAGTGTGTGCTCTTAATCCTAATATAATAACAAGCACATATATTTGATATTTATTTCTTTAATTTATCAATGGGTGAGATTTAGTTCGATGAATCAATAAGTCCGATAAGTTGGGAAATGATATCACTTATAGTGTGTGTTGTTGATTATAGAAGGAAACTGTGTCCTAGAGATACTAGGTTGATAATGTCCCTAAGAGGAGCTCATAAGGATTGTTATGTTAAACCCTGCAGGTGGACTTAGTCCGACATGATGATAAGGTTGAGTGGTACTACTCTTGGATTAAGATATTAATTAAATGAGTTGTCAGTAACTCACTTAATTAGTGGACATTCGACATCTTAAACACAGGGAGACTAACACACTCATAATAAGAAGGAGCCCAAAAATATAATTTGGGATTGGTGCGGTAGTTCAATAATAGTTCTCTAGTGGAATGAATTATTATTGATAAAATTAAGTTGTGTGTTCGGGGCGAATACGGGATGCTTAATTTTATCGGGAGACCAAAACCAATTCCTCCTCTCGGTCCCTATCGTAGCCTCTTATTTATAGAGTACTATACCCACCTATACCCACCTTCTATACCCACCTAAAGGGCGTCAGCTAAGCTAGCAAGCTAGGGCCGGCCTAAGCATGGTTTAGGGTGGTCGGCCCTAGCTTGAACCCAAGCTAGAGGGGGCCGGCCACATTAAATTAAAAAAGAATTTTAATTTTAATTTTTATTATGTGGAAGATATAATTTATTACAAAGAATTAAAATTAAAATATCTCTCTTTAAAAGATCTACAAAAGATTAAAAGAAAGAGATTAGATCTCTTTCCTTATTTGTAGATTGGAAAGATATTTTATTTTTTCTCTTTAAAAATTATTCACATGTAGAAAATTAAAATTATAAAAATTTCTTTTTATTAACCATGAAGGGATTTTAAAAGGAAATTTTATTTTTTGAAATTTTCAAAGACAAATAAGGAAGTTTTAATTGTTAATTGAAACTCTCCTAATTTTTCTATTTGAGGTGGCCGGCCATGATTAGTTGATTAAGAAATTTTATTAAATTTTTCTTAATTAATTATTGTCAAAGAAAGTTAAGGAAATTTTATTATAAATAAATTTCCTTATTTGCTAAAACCAAGGAATATAAAAGAAGGGGTAGAGATGCCTTCATGGGGAACAACCTCTATTATTCTCCCTCTCCTATTCCTTGGTGTGGCCGGCCAACATCCTCTCCCTCTCTTCCTCTTTGTGGTGGCCGAAACTTCCCTCTTGCTTGGAGTTCTTGTGTTGGCCGGATACTACTTGGAGAAGAAGAAGAAGAAGGAGAGAAAGCTTGCATCCCTTGGAGCTTGGTTGGTGTTTTTCTTCTTCCTTGGTGAAGCTCTTTTGTTTTGGCGAACCTAGCTAGGAGGAGAAGAAGGTGATTGGTGGTTTCTCATCTTGGAAGATCGTTGCACACACAACGTCCGAGGTTAGAAGAGGAATACGGTAGAAGATCAAGAGGTCTTTCTAGAAGGTATAACTAGTAATTTTTCCTTTCCGCATCATACTAGTTATTTATGGAAATAATATCAAATACAAGAGGCTTACGATTCTAGAATTTCGAATATGTTTTTCGATGTTGTGTTCTTTTGTTTTTTCTTTTCCTTGTGATTTGATTGTTCCTTTCGGTTAACCTAAAGTTATTTTAGGAAATTAAATATTAGCTTTCTATAAAAAGTTTTGTCTAGTCGGTGGTGGTTGCTCCCATATCCAAGAAGGCTATGTGCCTCGCCACGTCAGTACTGGGAACCAATTATGGAAATTAATATTTAATGAAATTAATAACTTAAGGTGACTTGGGTCGAACGTGTTAAGTTCCGCAGGAGATCCAAGTCAAAACCTAAAAGAACAAATAGATTAAGTTTTGGATCAAACGTGTTAAGTTCCGCAGGTGATCCGAAATTTAATTTAAAAGAACACATGGTAGCTAGGAAAAGGTTCAGACCTTTGTACAAAATTTTTGTACAGTGGAACCTCTAGGTTTTCCGAGTAGCAACCAACAGAACCATGGTTACGTACATGTGCTCACTCGTGTACCATCTATATCTGTCTCCTCTGCACATGCTAATTGCAAGCTCATCCTCAGTATTAGATACTAAAGATGAGATATTATATATCTAGCACTGCCTGCTATCTCTGTCCAACTGCTCATGTGTCTGCATCATCAATGTCCATGCTATGTCATGTGTCTGTGGGTCATGGCTTGTTCACGTGGCAAAAGGTGAATACGCTCGCCACCAACGTCCCTGCCGACCCTCCCTAGGACCAACACGAAGGAGAAAAATCATGGTGACTGAGAGGACAAGCGACAGGTGGAGTGAGTTTATTGTTAGAGTGTATACTAAAAGCCTAGCTTTTGGTATAAATATTTATCTAGAAATAAGAATCACATTGGTCAAATGTCTATATTTATGATAAATGTAGTTATTCAATTAATTTATATTGTAGATAACATGGTGTGTGGTGTCGCACACAGAAGATCATGTTATCGGTTCCTTATAAATTATAAACAGTAGCTCACGACCAAGATGGAAAGGAACAAACCATTGGAAGGTCGTAGTGTAATTAGGTATTAGTTTATCTTAACTATATATATAATTACACTAGTACACTTAGAGTGTATTGAGTAGGACCATTTGAGGTCGTTCCTTTTATACTGACTTTATAAAGGAACAAAGACCTCAGTTATTATGGAAGTGTGTGCTCTTAATCCTAATATAATAACAAGCACATATATTTGATATTTATATCTTTAATTTATCAATGGGTGAGATTTAGTTCGATGCATCAATAAACCCGATAAGTTGAGAAATGATATCACTTATAGTGTGTGTTGTTGATTATAGAAGGAAACTGTGTCCTAGTGATCTAGGTTGAGAATGTCCCCAAGAGGAGCTCATAAGGATTGTCATGTTAAACCCTGCAGGTGGACTTAGTCCGACATGATGATGAAGTTGAGTGGTACTACTCTTGGAGCTAGATATTAATTAAGTGAGTTGTCAGTAACTTACTTAATTAGTGGACATTTGTTATCTTAAACACAGGGAGACTAACACACTCATAATAAGAAGGAGCCCAAAATGTAATTTGGGATTGGTGCGGTAGTTCAATAATAGTTCTTTAGTGGAATGAATTATTATTGATAAAATTAAGTTGTGTGTTCGGGGCGAGCACTTAATTTTATCGGAGACCAAAACCAATTCCTCCTCTTGGTCCCTATCGTAGCCTCTAGTATATAGAGATTTATACCCACCTTCTTACCCACCTTCGTGCCCAGCTAGGGCCGGCCAAGACCAAGTGGATGAGCCATGTAGGTGGCGGCCAAAGCTTGGGTCCCAAGCTTAGGTGGTCGGTCACTAGAATATTAAAAAGATTTTTATTAAAATTATTTCTTATGTGGATATCATGATTTTAAAGAGAGTTTAAAAATTAAAAATTTCCTTTTATAGCTTTCTACAAAAGATTAAGAGAAGAGATTAATCTCTTTCCTTATTTGTAGTTTAAAAGGATGATTTTAATTTTTGGTAAAAACTTTCCTAATTTGTAAATCATCTACATGTTTAAAAGAGAGTTTAAAATTTGAAATCTTTCCTTATTTATTGATTAAAGGAGGATTTTAAATTTTAAGAAAACTTTCCTTTTTAACCATGTTCATGATTTAAAAGAGAGTTTAAAAATTAAATATTCTCTTTTATAAGTTTCTACAAGAGATTAAGAAAAGATTTGATATCTTTCCTTATTTGTAGATTAAAAGAGATTTTAATTTTTAGAGATAACTTTCTTTTTATCCACATGTTTAAAAGAAAGATTTTAATTTATAAAATTTCCTTTTTATTAACCAATCATGAAGGGATGAAAATTATTGGAGAAATTTTTTATAAATTTCTAGAGACAAATTAGGAAGTTTTAATTAATTAAAACTCTCCTTGTTTGTAGCTTTAATATGGCCGGCCATATGAATTGATGAGAAGAAAATTATTTTTAATTAAATAAATTTTCTTTTTCAATGGCAAAAGAATTAAGGAAGTTTTTATTAAATTTTCCTTATTTGCCAAGACCAAGGATTATAAAAGAGGGGGTAGAGGAGGCTTCATTGGGAAGAACTCTATTCTATTTTTCCTCTCTTTTCTCCTTGGGTGTGGTCGGCCCTTTCTTTCCTCTCCTCTCCTTTGTGTGGCCGAAACCTTCTCATGGTGGAGATAGCTTTGGTGGCCGGATCTAAGAAGGAGAAGAAGGAGAGAAAAGAAGCTTCTTTTCTAGCATCCCTTGGAGCATGGTGGTGGTGGCCGAACCTCTTCATCCTAGGAGAAGTTTTGATGGCCGAAACTTGTAAGGAAGAAGAAGGTGCTTGGTGGTTCTCATCTCGGAAGATCGTTGCCCACACAACGTCCGAGGTTAGAAGAGGAATACGGTAGAAGATCAAGAGGTTTTCTAAAAGGTATAACTAGTAATTTTTCTTTCCGCATCATACTAGTTATTTTTGGAAATAATACTAAATACAAGAGGCATACGATTCTAGTGTTTCGAATTTGTTTTCAATATAGTGTTCTTTTATTTTTCTTTTCCTTGTGATTTGATTGTTCTTTTCGGTTGACCTAAAGTTATTTTAGGAAATTAAATATTAGCTTTCCTTAAAAGGTTTTGTCTAGTCGGTGGTGGTTGCTCCCATATCCAAGAAGGTCATGTGCCTCGCCACGTCAGTACTGGGAACCAATTTTAGAAATTAATATTTAATGAAATTAATAACTTAGGTGATTTGGATCAAACGTGTTAAGTTTCGCAGGAGATCCAAGTCAAAACCTAAAAGAACAAATAGATTAAGTTTTGGATCAAACGTGTTAAGTTCCGCAGGCGATCCAAAATTTAATTTAAAAGAACACATGGTAGCTAGGAAAAGGTTCAGACCTTTGTACAAAATTTTTGTACAGTGGAACCTCTAGGTTTTCCGAGTAGCAACCAACATTTATATGGTTTGTAGGGATTTATGTCTCTCCAATCCTGAGATTCGACCCCAAGACCTCATGTAGTAATCAACTTGCCACTTACCAACTTAATTAAGCTCGTAGGGATAGAGTCATGGCTTGTTCACAATTCTATGGGTGATGGTGCATAATCATTCTTAGTTAGTGGAGTGATTTGTCTGTAAAAAAATAAAAGTACACATTCACGTCTGATTGTTATAATTTTAATTTAATACTTTGTGATATAATTAATTATTGTACTAGTGTTATAATAGTTTTTGGTGTGAAACAATGTATTTATTTATTATTTTCTTTTTTTTTATAAAAAAGGGGAAAAATTTGTATGACTATATTTTTATTGTTAGAAAGTATTAAAATAATAAAATATCAAACCTTATGACTCTATCCCTACGGGCTTATGACGTCCCGATTCTTGACTTTCTGCCCGATCGCATGAAGAGAGTTGAGGATGTCTTGAATCTGAGCGTGGAGCGAACTCGCCGTCTCTCCTTCCTGCATTTTTAGATTATACAGTTTATTAAATAACAAGTCACGCTTACTTACCTTGGTTTCCGAGGTGCCCTCGTGGAGTTCGATCAGCTTTTCCCAAAGCTCCTTTGCTGATGAGAATGGACCAGCTCTGTTGAGCTCCTCCTTGGTCAGCCCACACTGGAGTATACAGGTTGCTTTGGCATCAGCTTCCACCTTCTTAATTGTGGTAGATTCCCATTTTTCGCTGGGTGTCGCCTTGCCATCTTTATCGGATGGGAGTAGTAGACCGGTCTTGATTATCATCCATGTATCGAATTGCGTCTTCAGGAAGGTTTCCATTCGCCCCTTCCAATATCCGAAGTCTTCTCCGGAGAAAAGTGGGGGATGGACAGTGCTGAAACCCTCTTGATGGGTCATTGAGAGAATATGCCAAAAAAAAAAAAGGAAAAAGAAAAATATGTCCCAAGACTATGTCTTGGATTAGTAGTGCGGGAGTAAAGTATAAAAAAAATTAACTCGAGTGGTGTTGCACCAACTTCTAGTGAGATCGATACGACCGAAAAGAAATTGGAATATAGTAAGAATACTAATTTCAATTGACTCCAAAAAATTTAAAAAAAACACCGCGAAAAATTACGTGATTGGTGGTTGCACCAGATCAACGCTACCCCGCTCTGATACCAATTGTTGGATCGAGATGCGCTAGAGGGGGGTGAATAGCGCACGCGGCTATTTCGTTCGATTATCAGAATCGTAAAACTATCGTCGAGTAATTAAAGCAGCGGAATAAAAATAAGCAAACACACAAGAACACAGTCGTTTACTTCGTTCGGAGCCTAGATCGACTCTTACTTGAAGGCCCGCGATCCTTGATCGCTTTCCGTGGGCAACAACTAAAATATCGTGAATAAGTACAAGGAAATAAGTACAACTGAAATTGAAATAATACCGACAACAAAATAATAATAAATGAAGCTTCGGGTCGTCGGCGACTGTAACAGCACTTTAGAATCGACTCTTGAGCAGCACACAGCAGAAGGAAAGCTTGTAAATTGTTGATTTGAAGTGCTGCTCGAACCCTGCTTTTAAACAGTGTCCAAGGCGCCTTGAAGCTAAGTTCTATCCCGATCAGTTCGCTGCGATAAGCCTTTGACTGCTGCGACCTGAAGGCGCCTTCAACGCCCTTCAAGGCGCCTTCAGGCTTCTGTCCAAGGCACCTTGGGTTCCTCTAAGGCGCCTCCAAGCTGGTTTCGTAGCCAGATCAGATTTTGCACCTGAGGCACCTTTAAGCTCCATGGAGGCACCTCGGACACTGTTCATCCAAGGGTAATTGTGCACTTTGGTCCCTACAAGATATGTTAATCACAAAAACACCCTGCAGCACAAAGTTAGCAAAAAATAACAGTATGAATATGATAAAGAATATTATGACAGTCTCCGGACTGTCCGGGTCTGACTTCGGATTTCTATCCGGAAATCATAGGTCGACCCGACGCCTACTGTTCCCTCTACGGGGAACACGTCCTCACCTACTCCACTCAGGAGATTTACCTGTTGCCAGTGTGATCCTCCAGATCGACTGGACTTTTGCTCAGCATTCGACGCTTCCGGACTTTCTGCTGGACATCCGCTTCCCGGCTAGTCCAGTCTTTCACCTGGTTCGCGACACCAGAACTTTCCACCTAGGGTTACCACCCTCTAGGACTTTTGCCTGAAGCCATCGACCTTCCAAGACTTTCCGCATAGGGTCACCACCCCCTATGACCTATGGTTACCACCCCCTAGGGTTTTCCCTTTGCCTAACCGTAGCTAGGACTTTCTTGAAATACTCAAGCAGACTTGTCAAATCATAAAACACCTTAACTTTGAATCCTTTGCCATTATCAAAACACGAGTTCGATCGTCAGATGTTTCCCGCACCAACATTATGCACATTAAGGGCACCCTAAATATAGGACTTTGGTACCCTAGAACCTGCACCCTTGACCTTTTTAGCTATTCTGATTCAAACTATGTCGGGTGCAAATTAGATAGAAAAAGCACAAGTGGTAGCTGCCAAATTCTAGGTCAGTGCCTAGTAAGTTGGTTAAGCAGAAAGCAACACTGTGTTGCGCTATCCACTACTGAAGCTGAATACATAGCCCTAGGAGAATGTGCTTCCCAACTTTTATGGATGATGCACCCACTAAAAGACTATCAGCTAGAATGCAAAAATACAAAAATTTTAATTGATAATATGAGTTCAATTAACTTAACCAAAAATCCAATTCACCACTCTAAGATCAAACACATAGAGGTAAAACACCATTTTGTAAGGGATCATGTCGCTAAGGGTGAAATTGTACTCAGCTATGTGTTGGATTTAGACGCGCTAGAGGGGGGGTGAATAGCGCTCGTGGCTTTCACTCGGTTCGGAATCGTAAAACTATCGGAGTTAAAACACACAGCGGAATAAATAAAAGCAAACAGAAAGAACACAAGGATTTACTTCGTTCGGAGCCTAGATCGACTCCTACTCAAAGGCCCGCGATCCTTGATCGCTTTCCGTGGGCAGCAACTATAAGCTCGATAAGGTTTACAAGTATAATAATTTACAACTTAATTTTAAACCAGAAATCTTATACCGACAACAATGGATGAAAAAGCGAAGCTCTGGGTCGTCGGTGTTAAGTCGCAGCACTTTCGGGTTGTCGATTTAGCAGCACGCAGCAAGAGGATCACTTGGAATGAGTTGTTCTGAGCTGCTGGTCGAAACCCTCTTATAAAGGGTGTTCAAGGCGCCTTGAAAGTCATCCAAGGCGCCTCCATGCTGGCCGAGTCATATGCTGAGATAGGGGCTGAACTGGTCGAACCTTATCAGGTTCAAGGCGCCTTCATGCTTCCTCAAGGCGCCTTCATCCTCCAGTTCAAGGCGCCTTGACCCTCCTTCAAGGGGCCTCCAAGCCTGCTTCGCAGCCAACTCATCTTTTGCACCCGAGGCGCCTCCAAGCTCCATGGAGGCGCCTCGGACACTGTTCATCCGAGGTTAACTTGTGCTCCTTTGCTCCTACAAAAGTGTTAGTCCCAAACACATACCCTGCAAAGCAAAGTTAGCACAAAACAATAGTAAATATGATAGCATAATATAATGACAGTCTCCGGACTGTCCGGGTCTGACTTCGGATTTCCAACCGGAAACCCTAGATCGACCCGACCCTCACCTACTCCACTCAGGAGATTTACCTGATGCCAGTGCGATCCTCCAGATCGACTGGACTTTTGCTCGATGCTCGATGCTTCCGGACTTTCTGCTGGACTTCCGCTTCCCGGCTGGTCCAGTCTTTCACCTGGTTCGCGACACCAGGACTTTCCACATAGGGTTACCCCCCTAAGACTTTTGCCTGAAGCACTCGACCCATCAAGACTTTCCGCATAGGGTTACCACCCCCTATGACCTAGGGTTACCACCCCCTAGGGTTTTCACCTTGCCTAACCGCAGCTAGGGCTTTTGCCTAAGTACACTTAGGACTTTCCTGCAATCTCATTCAGACCGTTAGATCACCACACATCTTAACTTTGAATCCTTTGTCATTATCAAAATTTAGGTTCGATCGTCGAATGCTTCCCGCACCAACACTATGTTGAGTCCAAATCAAACCTAGCTGACATTTTCACAAAACCCTTACCTGAACTTGAGTTCAGTGCACTTAGAAGGCAAATAGGAATGTGCTGGGTAGAATAGGTATTGATTTTCAAATCAGTTTCCTACAGTTTTTAAAATCATCTTATGTTTTAAAAATTCTAGGAAAATATTATTTTTAGAATTCAAATTTTACTAGATTTTCAAAATATGGAATTAGCTTAGGCTCTACCCTAGAAATCATGCTCCCCTAGAATTCAGCCAGAGCATCTCACAAACACCTAGGCTTACCTTGCTTGTGTTTGAAAAACATAGAACGGCGTGAAATGCATAGGGTACAGCCTGGACTCAAGAATGCTTATATCTGTGCATCAATATGAGTTTGGGCATTAAACACCTAACTAACAGTAATCAAGTCAAGTCTTCTAGCACTAGTCAATTCTAACTGGATCTATTGACTTAACTTGACTAACCAAGTGAAAGTTGTTGCCCTCTAGGTAATCAGCTAGTAGCTAAATGGTTAGACATGTGGCCGCGAACCTACGTGCTTGATTTTTAAACCTCTTGGCATGAACATTAAGGCTCTGATACCTTACTTAAAGAGAAATTAGCTAATTTACAATCAATCTCACTTAACTCATGCTTGAACATTAAGGATTGAAGCTCCTCCCTTACCCTCAAAAGCTTTAAATTAATTATCTATCTAAAAGAAAAATTCTTTCAAATTTAGCTAAGTTTTCAAAACTTTAAACTTTCAAAAGTCATTTTTTATGCACTTTTTAGACTAAGCTGCCAAATTTCTTTTAAAATCTAAGTACTCTTGCAATTTTTTTTCAAAACAGAAATTGAACTAAGTGTTTTTGAAAATTCAATACTTTCTCTTAACTAAGTATTTTAAAAATTTAGCTAAGTGTTTTCTAACAGATTTACAAAATTTAGCTAAGACTTTCAAAAACATGTTTTTCAAAAATTTAACTAGGTTTCAAGATTGGCTAAAAGCTACATTTCAAAGTCAACCTTTTATTAGCCTTTTGAAAGAAAAATTGCTCTTTAGACATTGACTTCACTTAGCTAAAGATATTAATCATAAAAAGCTAAGTGTTACTAAAATATTTTCTCCTCTTTAAAAGCCTAAGGTTCCAAAATCTATCTCCAGCAAAATTAATTGACAAAGTTAAGATTTTTTCTCTTACCTTTTTTTCTAAAAATCTTTATAAAAAGTTAAGATTTTTTTCAAACGTGCTTATTTTTTGATGAATGGCAAAGAGGGAGAGTAGAGAAATTCAAAAGAAAGGTTAATTTTATAAAGAAAGTCTTTGTTAAGGGGGAGCCTGACAAAGTTTAAGTTTAAGCTTAACCATGCTTGCATTCTAAATTTATTAAGCTTGCTTACTTAAACTTTAAGCGTCTATTTTACTTAGCTTTGAATTTCAGTTGCCATAATCAAAAAGGAAAAGATTGTTGGTGCGGGAAACATCCGACGATCGACCGTTGTTTTGATAATGGCAAAGGGATCCAAAGTTAAGTTGTTTTGTGATCTAACGTACTTAATTGAGTGTTTCAGGAAAGTCTTAGCTGCGGTTAGACAGGTGGAAAACCCTAGGGGGTGGTAACCCTGTTGGAGTGTATAATGAAAGCTTAAGCTTTTGTAAACATTTGTTTTGAATAAAGAATCACATTTGGTCAAATTATCTACATTTGTTTGTAGTTGTTCATATAATTTATATTGTAGATAACATAGTATGTGGTGTCACATGCAGAAGATGATGTTATCAGTACCTTATAAATTATAAACAGTAGCTCACGACTAAAATGGAAAGGAACAAACCATTAGAAGGTCGTAGTGTAATTAGGTATTAGTTTATCTTGACTATATAATTACACTAGTACACTCAGAGTGTATTGAGTAGGACCATTTGAGGTTGTTTCTTTTATACTGACTTTATAAAGGAACAAAGACCTAAGTTATTATGGAAGTGTGTGCTCTTAATCCTAATATAATAACAAGCACATATATTTGATATTTATTTCTTTAATTTATCAATGGGTGAGATTTAGTTCGATGAATCAATAAACCCGATAAGATGGGAAATGGTATCACTTATAGTGTGTGTTGTTGATTATAGAAGGAAACTGTGTCCTAGAGATACTAGGTTGATAATGTCCCCAAGAGGAGCTCATAAGGATTGTCATGTTAAACCCTGCAGGTGGACTTAGTCCAACATGACGATAAGGTTGAGTGGTACTACTCTTGGACTTAGATATTAATTAAATGAGTTGTCAGTAACTCACTTAATTAGTGGACATTCGATATCTTAAACACAGGGAGACTAACACGCTCATAATAAGAAGGAGCCCAAAAATGTAATTTGGGATTGGCGCGGTAGTTCAATAATAGTTCTCTAGTGGAATGAATTATTATTGATAAAATTAAGTTGTGTGTTCGGGGCGAACACGGGATGCTTAATTTTATCGGGAGACCAAAACCAATTCCTCCTCTCGGTCCCTATCGTAGCCTCTTATTTATAGAGTTCTATACCCACCTTCTATACCCACCAATAGGAGGTCGGCCAAGCTAGCTAGTGGGGGCCGGCCAAATTAAATTTAAAAGGGATTTTAATTTTAATTTTTATTATGTGGAAGAAATAATTTATTAAAGAGAATTAAAATTAAAATATCTCTCTTGTAAAAGATCTACAAAAGATTAAAGAAAGAGATTAGATCTCTTTCCTTATTTGTAGATTGGTGAGATATTTTATTTTCTCTTTAAAATTATTCACATGTTGATAAAATTAAAATTATAGAAATTTCCTTTTATCAACCATGAAGAGATTTTTAAAGAGAAATTTTATTTTTAAAATTTTCGGAAACAAATTAGGAAGTTTTAATTGTTGATTAAAACTTGTCTAATTTTTTTTCTTCATTGATGTGGCCGGCCATTGGTTTTGATTTGGGAAATTTTATTTTATTTTTCTCAATTAAATCATGTCAAGGAAATTAAGGAAATTTTATTGTAATTAAATTTCCTAATTTACCTAGGCCAAGGAATATAAAAGAAGGGGTAGGGGTGCCTTCATGAGACAACCTCTATTATTTTCTCTCCCTCTTTTGTTCCTTGGTGTGGCCGGCCATCATCATCATCTCCCTCTCTTCCTCTTGTGGGGGCCGGGCCCCCCTCTCCCCCTGGAGCTCTTGTGGTGGCCGGATACTACTTGGAGAAGAAGAAGAAGAAGGAGAGGAAGCTAGCATCTCTTGGAGCTTGGTTAGTTTTTTAATTTTCTTCCTTGGTGAAGCTTCTTTCTTTGTGGCCGAACCTAGCTAGGAGGAGAAGAAGGTGGTTGGTGGTTTCTCATCTCGGAAGATCGTTACCCACACAACGCCCGAGGTTAGAAGAGGAATACGGTAGAAGATCAAGAGGTTTTTCTACAAGGTATAACTAGTAATTTTTCTTTCCGCATCATGCTAGTTATTTATGGAAATAATACCAAATACAAGAGGCTTACGTTCTAGAATTTTGAATATGTTTTTCGATGTTGTGTTCTTTTGTTTTTTCTTTTCCTTGTGATTTGATTGTTCTCTTTGGTTAACCTAAAGTTATTTTAGAAAATTAAATATTAGATTTCTATAAAAGGTTTTGTCTAGTCGGTGGTGGTTGCTCCCATATCCAAGAAGGCCATGTGCCTCGCCACGTCAGTACTGGGAACCAATTATGGAAATTAATATTTAATGGAATTAATAACTTAAGGAGACTTGGGTCGAACGTGTTAAGTTCCGCAGGAGATCCAAGTCAAAACCTAAAAGAACAAATAGATTAAGTTTTGGATCAAACGTGTTAAGTTCCGCAGGCGATCCAAAATTTAATTTAAAAGAACACATGGTAGCTAGGAAAAGGTTCAGACCTTTGTACAAAATTTTTGTACAGTGGAACCTATAGGTTTTCCGAGTAGCAACCAACAATTGGTATCAGAGCTAGGGTTTTGCCTCTGTGTATTTGGTATTAGGTTAATTATGCACATGTCATACATAATTTAGGCAGGTTAATAGTAGGATGTGCTAACTTTGTGGATGCAGGATCCAACTATTATGGCTTTTAGTTATTATTTGTGTGATTGGACCCTTGGACATGTCAAGGGCATTTATATGTGTGTGCATGATTGTATTAAAATACAGCAGGAGCTGTATTTAGTTTTATTAGGATTTTATTTTTGATCTAGATACATGTACATTCCTTTTATGGAATATAGGATCAAAAATGTAAAATTCTATTTATGTCGCGGATCGAATCTTGCAAAGCGTGGAACCTTCTAAGGACCAGAGGCGCAGCGGAACTAGGAGCAAGATGGATGCGACAGCTAGACCCGGTAGCGGTGGCCAAATATGGCAGCAGCTTGGGATGACAACACACGGAGGACAACTAGAGATAAAAGCCATAATAGTTGAAAATTAGATTTTCTATTTATTGCTTTTATATTGTGATATGTGTGCATGTTAGTTTACAAGTTAAGTAGGCTAGCATAGTTAAAATTCCTCATTTATAAATAACTAAGTGGGAGAGGGATTTTTAAGTAAATCCCATGGTCTCCATTACTGGTTTGTAAGTGATGAAAACAAGCTTGCGCGTTGGCTCTGAGTGCCTTCCTCCATAACGGATGAGCTTGTTTGCGGATCACTAGAACAGACTTCCATTTTTGGATGACTATAGGAAGTTAATTAAGAGCGTGTGATCTTCTCCAACGGAAGGGGCATAATCTTATTAATGGACTTAGTGTCAAGTAATGGTATACACTTAGACACATCTAATAGTATCCTCCCCAACGGAGTCACTGCTATTATTTGTGTGACCAAATAATACCAACTATTAATTTTATTTGTCAAAAGTTAGGTTGACAAGATAATAAAATTAATGGGTTAAAACCCTCCTTTTACAAATGTTGAATTTGTATACGTCCACACTAACGTGGCATACAAAATTCACGGTGTTATGAGGTGTTGGTTAATTTAAAATAGTATTGTTTGAGGAATCAATATTATTCTAAATTTAGAGTTCTGACCAAAAGTTATTTGTGATTCTTAGGATGACTTTCAACCCACTGTCCATCATACTTCAACAAAATAGACTTACACATAGATTGGAAAAGGAACCTGGACATTGTTCTGACTGCTGAAAGCTATAAATTTGTACTGACTGAACCTTGTCCTGATGCACCCACTGGTGAATCTACCCAAGAGGAGATTGAATATCATAAGAGATGGGTAAAGGCAGATGAGATGGCGCGGTGTTACATTTTGGCTTCAATGTCAAATGTATTGCAACATCAGCATCCAGCTTATGATATTATGAACAATCTCAAGGAACTCTTTGGTCATCAGGATAGGGCTTCTAGACAAGAAGCTATGAGAAAGATAATGACAGCCACCATGCAAGAGGGTACTCCTGTAAGGGATCATATCCTAAAGATGATGGCTTATCTGAACGAGATACAGATCCTTGGAGGAGAAATTGATGGGGAAACCCAGATCGATATGATCCTCCAAACGCTACCTAGAAGTTTTGAGCAGTTCCGCCTGAACTATAATATGAATAAAAGGATTTATTCATTAGGGGAACTACTGACAGAACTTCAAGCAGCAGAAGGATTATTTCGTCACAATTCTCAAATTCACTATGCTGAAAATGGTTCTACTTCTAAACCGAAAGGAAAGAAGAAGAAGAAACAAGCTGGCTCAGCAAAGAAAGTGAATAAATCTCAGAGTACGGGATTTAAAGCTGGAGTGAAGAAGCCGAAGGGCAAGTGCTTCATCTGCAAGCAGGCAGGACATTGGAAGGCGGACTGTCCTCGTAGGAACCAAAACAAAGGTATATCTCATGCTCTAGTTGTTGAAACATTTTTAGCGGTGTTATCTACCAGCACCTGGTGTGTAGATACGGGAGCCACTGATCATGTCTGCAATTCCTTGCAGGGGTTCCAGGAAACCCGACGACTATCTGAAGGAGAAATTACCGTCTACATGGGCAATGCTACTAAGGTGGCAGCTGTTGCAGTGGGAGACGTCTACTTATATTTTAGTAGAAATAGAAATTTGGTTTTAAGAAATTATCTTTATGTACCCAGTTTTAGAAAGAATTTAATTTTAGTTTCTAAACTGTTTTTAGATGGATATTCTGTTTCTTTCAGTAACGATGTAGTTATTAAAAGAAATAATGTGATTATCTGTTCTGGTGCATTGGTTGGCAATTTGTATACTGTAAATCCAATTTCTTCCACAAAGCAAAACATGGAAATTTATAACTCATCTTCTAATTCTAATAAAAGAAAAGAACCTTCGGAAATGAACCAAGCATATCTTTGGCATCTAAGGCTTGGTCATATTAACTTAAGTAGGATTCAGAGGCTTATAGCCGATGGACTTTTGAGTTCATTAGAGTTGGAAAATTTTCCAACTTGTGAATCCTGCTTAGAAGGTAAAATGACCAAAAGGTCGTTCAAGGCCAAGGGGTATAGAGCCAAAGAAGTGTTAGAATTGGTTCACTCTGATTTGTGTGGTCCTATGTCTATCCAAGCGAGAGGAGGTTTTGAATATTTTGTCTCTTTCATAGACGATTATTCAAGATACAGATACATTTACCTAATACGCCGCAAGTCTGAGTGCTTTGATAAGTTCAAAGAATACAAGGTGATGTGGAGAAACGATTAGGTAAAAGTATCAAGACACTACGATCGATCGTGGTGGTGAATACCTCTTAGGAGAGTTTAGGAATTACTAATCGGAGGTCGAGATCCAATTGTCTGCACTGGAACACCCCAACAGAATGGTGTAGCGAGCGAAGGAACAGGACTCTTATGGAGATGGTTAGATCGATGATGAGTTATTGAGAATTACTGGGATATGCTTTGGAAACAGCAACGACGTTCCGAACTTAGTACATTCTAAATCGGTTCTTTACTCCCATAGAATTGTGGAATGGGCGAAAACCCGTCTAAGACATATTCGGATTTGGGGTAGTCCGGCACATGTCTTGAACCGAGATCTTGATAAGTTAGAATCCCGTCAGAAGTTCGCGTTTGTAGGATATCCCAAAGGAATGAAAGGTGGTTTATTTTATAGTCCTAAAGACCGGAAGGTCATTGTTAGCACCAATGCCCGTTTTAGAAGAAGACTATATAATGGATCACAAGCCCGAGCAAAGTTGTTTTGGAAGAACTTAGAGAGGACATGTCTACTTTAGTAACAGGACAAGATGAAGTACCACAAGAGCGCAACACGTGTCACACATGATACACAACCACGGATGTGTCTCGTCGTAGTGGGAGGGTTGTAAGGAATAGAAGATTCATGTTTTTGGGAGAGTCTTCGGACTTGATCCCGGGTAAACATTAACTTGATCCACGAACATATGACGAAGCACTCCAAGATATAGATGCAGCATCTTGGCAAAAGGCAATGAATTCTGAAATAGAGTCTATGTACTCTAATAAGGTCTGGGAGCTTGTAGAACCACCTGATGGTGTAAAAGTCGTTGGATGCAAGTGGATCTACAAAAGGAAAAGAGGGACAGACGGGAAGGTAGAAACCTTCAAAGCTAGGCTTGTTGCGAAAGGGTACACTCAGAAAGAGGGAATCGATTATGAGGAAACCTTTTCACCGGTGGCCATGCTTAAGTCTATCCGGATACTCTTATCCATTGCTGCTCATATGGATTATGAGATTTGGCAAATGGATGTCAAGACAGCTTTCCTTAATGGAAGTCTTGAAGAGAACATCCCTATGAAGCAACCAGAATGGTTCATTGAAAAAGGCAAAGAGCATCTAGTGTGCAAGCTCAATCGGTCTATTTATGGACTCAAGCAAGCTTCAAGATCTTGGAACATCCGATTTAATGAAGTAATCCAGTCATATGGATTTATTCAAAGTCCGGATGAGTCTTGTGTATATAAGAAGTGTAACGGAAACGTGGTGGTATTTCTTGTACTATACATAGATGATATTTTGTTAATTGGCAACAATGTCAAGGTATTATCAGACGTAAGGGTATGGTTGTCCAAACAATTTGATATGAAGGACTTAGGAGATTGTGCACACATTCTTGGGATCAAAGTTATAAGGGATCGTAAGAAAAGAATGTTGTGTCTGTCCCAAGCTTCATATATAGATACAATCCTTGCTCGTTTTAGCATGCAGGATTCCAAGAAAGGTTTCTTACCTTTTAGACATGGAGTAGCTCTATCTAAATAGATGTCTCCAAAGACGTCGAAAGAGATAGAGGACATGAAAGCAGTTCCTTATGCTTCGGCTGTAGGAAGCCTAATGTATGCAATCTTATGTACGAGACCGATATCTGTTTTGCCGTGGTCATGGTTATCAGATAACCCTGGACAAGGACATTGGACTGCGGTAAAGCATATATTAAAGTACGAGAAGGACTAGAGATTATATGCTAGTTTACCAAGCAGACGATCGCTCCCATGGGTTACACGGATTGATTTCAATCGGATAGGGATAACGATGAAGTCTACATCGGGCTATGTGTTTACTTTAGGAGGTGGAGTCATTTCATGGAGGAGTGTTAAGCGTTTCGGACTCAACCATGGAAGTCGAGTATGTGGCCTCTGAGGCGGCTAAAGAAGCAGTATGGCTCGGAATTTTCTAATGGACTTAGATGTGATTCTGGTTTGCCCAAAATCATCACAATTTATTGTGATAATAGTGGTATTGCAAACTCGAAGGAACCACGAGCCCATAAGGCAAGTAAACATATAGAGCGCAAGTACCACGATACGAGATATCGTGAAGCGAGGAGAAGTTGTCATCGCCAAGATTGCATCGGCGGATAACCTGGCAGATTCTTTCACTAAGCCCTTAGATGAAACGTCTTTGGATGTGACGTAGGAATGACAGACAGGATAGTAGAAGCGACACACTAAGTATATGTTGGAGTGTATACTGAAAGCCTAAGCTTTTGTAAACATTTGTTTTGAATAAAGAATCACATTTGGTCAAATTATCTACATTTGTTTGTAGTTGGTCATATAATTTATATTGTAGATAACATAGTATGTGGTGTCACATGCAGAAGATGATGTTATCAGTACCTTATAAATTATAAACAGTAGCTCATGACTAAAATGGAAAGGAACAAACCATTAGAAGGTCGTAGTGTAATTAGGTATTAGTTTATCTTGACTATATAATTACACTAGTACACTCAGAGTGTATTGAGTAGGACCATTTGAGGTCGTTTCTTTTATACTGACTTTATAAAGGAACAAAGACCTCAGTTATTATGGAAGTGTGTGCTCTTAATCCTAATATAATAACAAGCACATATATTTGATATTTATTTTTTTAATTTATCAATGGGTGAGATTTAGTTCGATGAATCAATAAACCCGATAAGATGGGAAATGGTATCACTTATAGTGTGTGTTGTTGATTATAGAAGGAAACTGTGTCCTAGAGATACTAGGTTGATAATGTCCCCAAGAGGAGCTCATAAGGATTGTCATGTTAAACCTCGGTGGACTTAGTCCGACATGACGATAAGGTTGAGTGGTACTACTCTTGGACTTAGATATTAATTAAATGAGTTGTCAGTAACTCACTTAATTAGTGGACATTCGATATCTTAAACACAGGGAGACTAACACACTCATAATAAGAAGGAGCCCAAAAATGTAATTTGGGATTGGTGCGGTAGTTCAATAATAGTTCTCTAGTGGAATGAATTATTATTGATAAAATTAAGTTGTGTGTTCGGGGCGAACACGGGATGCTTAATTTTATCGGGAGACCAAAACCAATTCCTCCTCTCGGTCCCTATCGTAGCCTCTTATTTATAGAGTTCTATACCCACCTTCTATACCCACCAATAAGGGGTCGGCCAAGCTAGCTTGGGAACCAAGCTAGGGCCGGCCTAGGTATAAAATTGGGTGGCCGGCCCTAGCTTGAACCCAAGCTAGTGGGGGCCGGCCAAATTAAATTAAAAAGGGATTTTAATTTTAAATTTTACTATGTGGAAGAAATAATTTATTAAAGAGAATTAAAATTAAAATATCTCTCTTGTAAAAGATCTACAAAAGATTAAAGAAAGAGATTAGATCTCTTTCCTTATTTGTAGATTGGT
Source organism: Zingiber officinale (assembly GCF_018446385.1). Classification (NCBI taxonomy): domain Eukaryota; kingdom Viridiplantae; phylum Streptophyta; class Magnoliopsida; order Zingiberales; family Zingiberaceae; genus Zingiber; species Zingiber officinale. The sequence goes on from NC_056004.1 coordinate 18,533,718, forward strand.
GAGATATTTTATTTTCTCTTTAAAATTATTCACATGTTGATAAAATTAAAATTATAGAAATTTCCTTTTATCAACCATGAAGAGATTTTTAAAGAGAAATTTTATTTTTAAAATTTTCGGAAACAAATTAGGAAGTTTTAATTGTTGATTAAAACTTGTCTAATTTTTTTTCTTCATTGATGTGGCCGGCCATTGGTTTTGATTTGGGAAATTTTATTTTATTTTTCTCAATTAAATCATGTCAAGGAAATTAAGGAAATTTTATTGTAATTAAATTTCCTAATTTACCTAGGCCAAGGAATATAAAAGAAGGGGTAGGGGTGCCTTCATGAGACACAACCTCTATTATTTTCTCTCCCTCTTTTGTTCCTTGGTGTGGCCGGCCATCATCATCATCTCCCTCTCTTCCTCTTGTGGTGGCCGAACCTCTCTCAAAGGCTTGGAGCTCTTGTGGTGGCCGGATACTACTTGGAGAAGAAGAAGAAGAAGGAGAGGAAGCTAGCATCTCTTGGAGCTTGGTTAGTGTTTTGATTTTCTTCCTTGGTGAAGCTTCTTTCTTTGTGGCCGAACCTAGCTAGGAGGAGAAGAAGGTGGTTGGTGGTTTCTCATCTCGGAAGATCGTTGCCCACACAACGTCCGAGGTTAGAAGAGGAATACGGTAGAAGATCAAGAGGTTTTTCTACAAGGTATAACTAGTAATTTTTCTTTCCGCATCATGCTAGTTATTTATGGAAATAATACCAAATACAAGAGGTTTACGTTCTAGAATTTCGAATATGTTTTTCGATGTTGTGTTCTTTTGTTTTTTCTTTTCCTTGTGATTTGATTGTTCTCTTTGGTTAACCTAAAGTTATTTTAGAAAATTAAATATTAGATTTCTATAAAAGGTTTTGTCTAGTCGGTGGTGGTTGCTCCCATATCCAAGAAGGCCATGTGCCTCGCCACGTCAGTACTGGGAACCAATTATGGAAATTAATATTTAATGGAATTAATAACTTAAGGAGACTTGGGTCGAACGTGTTAAGTTCCGCAGGAGATCCAAGTCAAAACCTAAAAGAACAAATAGATTAAGTTTTGGATCAAACGTGTTAAGTTCCGCAGGCGATCCAAAATTTAATTTAAAAGAACACATGGTAGCTAGGAAAAGGTTCAGACCTTTGTACAAAATTTTTGTACAGTGGAACTTATAGGTTTTTCGAGTAGCAACCAACAAACCCTAGGTCATAGGGGGTGGTAACCCTATGCGGAAAGTCTTGGCGGGTCGAGAGCTTCAGGCAAAAGTCCTAGGGGGTAACCCTAGGTGGAAAGTCCTGGTGTCGTGAACCAGGTGAAAGACTGGACCAGCCGGGAAGCGGAAGTCCAGCAGAAAGTTCGGAAGCTTCGAACGCTGAGCAAAAGTTCTGTCTATCTTGAGGATCGCACTGGTGTCGGGTAAATCTCCTGAGTGAAGTAGGTGAGGATGAGTTCCCCGTAGAGGGAACAGTAGGAGTCGGGTCGACCTAGGGTTTCCGGTTGAAAATCTGAAGTCAGACCCGGACAGTCCGATGACTGTCAAATTTATCTATCATATTATTTATGTGCTAACTTTGTTTTGCAGGGTTTTGTGTTTGTGACTAACACAATTTGCAGGAACAAAGGAGCAACTTAGACCTCGGATGAACAATGTCCGAGGCGCCTCCATGGGGCTTGGAGGCGCCTCGGGTGCTAGTCGAAGCAAGCTGTCCAGAGACGCTGGAGACGCCTCGGAGGTCCAGTAGCCTTGGACCAGACGTTGGAGGCGCCTTGGAGCAGCTTGGAGGCGCCTTCAATGGGATAAGGTGCGACCAGATCAGAGCTGATCCACGCGTGCGACTCGGCGACCTGGAGGCGCCTCGGACAAGCTTGGAGGCGCCTCCAACACTATTTAAAAGGGGACTTCGAGCAGCAGCTTAGTACAACAATTTATGAGCGATCCTTCTGCGTACAACTGCTAACAAGGTCATCCCGAAGTGCTGTGACAACATACCGACGATGCGGAACTCCAGATTTTGATATTCTTACTGTCAGTATTATTTTCTTTCATAGTTCTAATTGTAATAATCTTGTAACAATCTTTTCGAGTTTATAGTTGTTGCCCACCGAAAGCGGTCAACAACCGCGGGCCTTGGAGTAGGAGTCGCCGCAGGCTCCAAACCAAGTAAACGACCGTGTTCTTGTGTGTTTGCTTTAGCTTTATTTCCGCTGCGTTACTCGTAAGACTTCTGAATCGAACGAAATAGCCACGAGCGCTATTCACCCCCCCTCTAGCGCTTTCGATCCAACAGAACCATCATAAGAAAATCCCAATCTATCATATCAAATGCCTTATGCAAATCCACCTTGATCATATGTATCGGGAAAAATTCTTTCGTGTGCATACTTCCATAGCAACTCCTGGGTGAGATTAATGTTGTCATCTATATATCACCCTTGCACAAAAGTTGTCTGTACCAACTCTAACAAGTACCCCAAAACCTTAGCTAAGCAGTCGGCCAATACCTTTGCAATAACCTTGTACCTTTGCAACAAAGACTCTTTCACAAAGCTAAGGTAGATCTACTACCTTAACAACCCCTAGTGTCAGTCCCACGGATATAGAAGGAGGTAAATATAGGGTACACAAACATTGTGCGTATGGTAGGGCAAATCTCAAGTCATCAGTTTTTGAGAATCAAGTCCTGACCATTATGCCAGAGATGTCATACGTCTACCATCTGCGCTACGCCCTAGGGGCACAACAAGAACTCTTTCACTTTTTTTTTTTTTTATGAAAAGATAAATATATATCATCAAAATATGCACAATCATACAAAAATAACCATGAAGCCCTTTATGTCATGTATGATGAACTATTAGATCTGGAAGGAGAATTATGGTTGCGTACATGCACTAACTCGTGTACCATCTGTCACTCTCTTTACGACGCATGTTCCTGTGAATCCCCCATACGAGGTACCGAAGCTGAGATATCAATCAATATCGTCCATGATCTCTGTCCATATTGCTCTTGTATCCACATCATCACTGTCCATGCTCTATCATGCATCCTCGATTAGCAGGTGCCTCCGCACCCTCCATGTCGTGTATCTCTATCATGTGTCTATGAGCCACAAATGACTCCAAATATCTCTATCAACCTCCTCCCATGTTATGACTCTTTCACAAAAAGATAGATCCACTATCTTAATGACTCCCTAGTGTTGGACTCATAGATGTATAAGGAGGTAAATGCAGGTACATAAACGTTAGACGCATGGTGGGATAAATCTCAGGTAGTCAGTTCCTAATAATTGACCCTTGACCATTACAATATAAATGTCATGCGTCCACCGTCTACGTTACGTCCTGGGGGTTGCGTCATGACTCTTTCACTTTTTTTTATGAAAGGTAAATATATAACAGTAAAAGTGCATAAAATACAAAAATGATCATGGAGTCCCTTATATCACGTTTGACAAACTATCATATCTGAAAGGGAAACCATGATTGCATACATGTGCTCACTCATGTACCATCTCTCACACTGTCTGTTACGCATGTTGGATGTCTGCTCATTCTCAATATGAGATACCGAAGCTGAGGTATCAATTAGCACGTTTCATAATCTTTGTTCATATTGCTAGTGTCTCCACATCGTCACTGGTTATGCTCTGTCCTGTGTCCTCTATCTTGACTCCTCTATCACGGGTGTCTCCATACCTGCCATACCATGTGTCTTAATCATGTGTCAGGGAGCCATTGATGTATACCCTAATCTCTGTCAACTCCTTTTGTGTCATGGGTCATGGTTCTTTCAATTTTCTTTTTGATGAAAGGTAAATATATATCATCAAAATGTATAAACATACAAGAGTGATCTTGGAACCCCTTGTGTCATGTCTAATGAAATATCATATCTGGAAGGGGAACCATGGTTACGCACATGAGCTCACTTGTGTACCATCTATCTCTGTCTCCTCTACACATGCTGATTGCAAGCTCGTCCTCAATACTAGATACTGAAGATGAGATATTATATATCTAGCATTGCCTGCTATCTCTGTCCAACTGCTTATGTGCCCGCATCATCAATGTCCATGTTATGTCATGTGCCCGTGGGTCATGACTTGTTCATGTGACAAAAGGCGAATACGCTCGCCCCCAACGTCCCCGCCAGCCCTCCTCAAGACCAACACGGAGGAGGTAAATCAGGGTGACTGAGAAGACAAGCGACAGGTGGGGTGAATTTATACGGGTTGTAGGGATTTATGCCTCTCTAACCCCAAGATTCGATCCCAAAATCTCATGTAGTAATCAACCTGCTATTTACCAACTCAGTTAAGCATGTAGGGGTAGGTTATGGGTTGTTCACAATTCTATGGATGATGGTGCATAATCGTTCTTAGTTAGTGAAGTGATTTATCTGTAAAATAACAAAAGTACACCTTCACGTCTGATTGTTATAATTTTAATTTAATACTTTGTGATATAATTAATTATTGTACCAGTATTATAATAATTTTTGGTGTGAAACAATATATTTATTTATTATTTTCTTCTTTTATAAAAAAAATGAGAAAAAAATTTGTATGACTATATTTTTAGTGTTAGAAAGTATTAAAATAATAAAATATCAAACTCCATACCAAAAAACAAAGTAAAGCAATTGCGTTAGTAACAAATGAGAATGAAATTTTATTAGGTATGTTTATTGAAAAATATATAATTAAAATAAATAAATAATTTGATAAGAATAAAAAATAATTTTAAATTAATTATTTCAATTATTCATTGATTTATCATCTTTTCATTTTAAGTAGGTTTGAATAATTAAAAATATATGAATATAATTTTATTTTTTTATGATAAAATAATTAAATTGTTTAGTGATGATTTTCTAAAAAAATAAAAAATTAAATTTTGATTACTTTTTAAAATATGATATCTCATATTGCCGAATTAAAAGTTCTAAAAAAAATTAATAAATCCAGAATTAAAAAGAGATACCGAAATTTATAAAAAAAAAATTAAATTTGATTATTTTTTCAATGCATGAATACCTTATAAAATACTATCAACAATATGTTAATATAGCTTCAACATATCAAAGTTTTTAAAATTAAAATTAATAAAATCTGATTTACCTTAATAATATATCAAGAAAAATTAAATAATTTTATCAATTGAAAAAAATTATTATAAAAACTTAATAAAAAAATTAACTGGTAACTTTGAATTTCAAAAAATAAAAAACTAAATTATATATAAAAAATTTATTATTATTTTTTAAAAATATTAAAACTCTAAATAATTTTTTCTGTTTGAGACATAAAAATTATTAAGATTCTAATTCATAAATCCTAAATCCACTATTTCATAAGTATATAATTGTTCATAAATAATAATAATTTTTTTTAGCTCATCCAACTTAAACCTGATGTCGATCATAATGATCAGAATCTGGCATGGGTGTTTTGCCAATCTTATTCAATCCATTAGATAGATACTTCATTCGTTGATCCTTATTCTTCTTATTTATTAAAAATAAAGGGCAAAAATATTATTTTTTATGAAATTTAATTTTGCCATCAGATCTAAATTATAATTAGTTCGTGTAAAATCGATTGACTCCAGCACAACTTGGTTCGAGCTGTTAGCACGGCATCATCCACCGTCCGCTCTAGATCCAACGTCTCGCATTCCATCGCAAATTCGCAATGGCGGAATCTGGTCCAAAGGCGGCGAGGCGGCGGTTTGGCAACCGAACCAAAAATCCGCGATCAAGTCTTGGAAACATTTCATTTTACCTCTCAAAGTTTTACTTTTTTGCAACGGCCTTAGCTTTTGAATCGTCCATTCAAATTGACAACAAATTTGTTGGGATAGTATTAGCAAAAGGATGACATGGTTAGGTTTTGGATATGTTCGGAGTATTTCGATCATTTGAAAAGTTTGGGGGTTATTTTAAAAGATGCAGCAAATATTTGAAAGAGAAAATGTAAAAATTTCCCAGATGGGAAATCAAACGCGGCTGGTCTCTCCACTGCGGAGTTAAATCTGTACAATTCCAACGCCGCAATACGTTTTGTGAGGGCTCGCGAGCTGCCGTCTGTTGTTCGCCTCGTCCAGGTTTCCTACTCTCTCGCCGTCGGCCTGGTTCCCCGGTAATCACCATCTTAATGGTTGCTTGCGTGCTTTTCCCTTTTCCGTGCTTGAATCTGCCATGCGCCTCCGACTATGGTCGTTCTCTTTCAGGAACGGGTTGCCTTATGCTTTACTGGGGGTTGATTTTCTCGTTGGGGATTCGGGACCTTGGGAACTCCAGCTCTGTCGATTCCCGACGAGCCTCGAGTTATCGGACCCCTCGATTTTACGAGTGTTGAGGGCATGGGCGGTGATGCGCTTGTTGGGGGTATTGGGGCTTTCTTTGATTTCCATATGGTATGGGTTTGCTCTGTCACATAGGACATGTAGTCTAGCAGTGAGTTCGTCGGACGTGAACGATGGAGTTTGTATGATGGAAAAGAGAATTTTTTTAGTGTTCAGCATGGGCGCAAGTCGCGCTACTTGTCAATCAGGAGCTTGTAATATATGATTTGTTTGTAGAAAAAAGGCTACTCTGAAGCTTGTATCATTGTTTTCCACGAACAACCATATAAATTTTTTTTGATTATTGCACCAGGTTGTCTTATATAGGATATCTGAATTAGTCACATATTGGCTATGTCTAGGGCATCAACCGTAATGTTTCACTGACTTGGCCCATTTTAGGAATGACTTAAGTTTGATCCTTTCCACTGTGATTGGGGAAGTGTCTCCACAATAATTTCTTCTATGATGATAGCATATTGATAGTGAGATAAGTGCTGCTTATATGATTTTGTGACTTCATACCTATGTGATATATAACTGGTGTCAAACCTATTTTACTTCTCTTATTTCTTTTTTAATATGCTTGGTACAATTATGGTTGATTTATTATAGTTTTATTTTATTTTATGTATTCACATTGGTTAATCTAGGTTAGGGGCAAGCATATTTTCGAATAGAATAAGTGAAACAGTTTCACATATTCAACAGAACATAGCAAAATATTCTAAATTTCTAATGCAATATTATTTTTATATTTCTGTTCTTTCATGTACTAAAGTGGACAAGAATTGTGCACATGTAGAATCTGAATGGTTATAATACATTTTGATGATTCTTCTGGGAAAATCAATCATCAGGTCATTTGAGGAGAATATGGGTGCTTATGATCCTTCAGAAGCAACAACATCATGTATAGATTCCACAAAAGATTCACAGAGCACTGTAGAGATTAAAATTAAAACATTGGATTCTCGAACGTACACTTTGCGAGTAGACAAGTCTGTAAGTACAATTTAATTATGTTCATTAAGTAAATTGCAGCTTACTTTATCCAAAACACTTTGTTCCTTTACCTTACTGCCTCCTTTGTTTATTAGTTTGCAACTGGAATGTGTTATCTTGCAATGAATAGAAGTTTCCCTACCTTAAATGAACAGCTTTTATTGATTCTTCAACTCGGATCTAGTCTTCATTTCTAAAAAGTGATCCTTTTTCCGTGATCATAATTCAAGACTATATTTACATCAACTGTTAACTATAACAAGATTTGTTATTTAATAACCATTCAATATCATACGCTGTCCATCTCTACCACTTCAATCTTATGTTTGTCTGACTTCCGGCATGTGCATGTGTAAATTTTTGTTACATATAAAGTCTTTTAACATCAAATACTTATGATTTTACACACAAAGTAGCACATGGATGTAGAATCCAAATTTGCATTTATCATTCATCTCCTTGTAAAGCAAGGTGCCAAGCTGCATAAAACTTTGGAATAGGATCTTAAACAAGCCTTGGAGCCAAAACTTTCCTGTCTCCAAATTGTTTTCTTGGGTGTTTTGCTAGTGGTAGTTGCTGGGGGCTTTGAACTCACCCATGCTATTGAGCCAGTAGTGGACTCATATGATGATTTTTGGTTGGTACGTATTCTTTTTCAATTTACATTATCTGTCATGGAATCACAATCACGGTATCTCTTACATGATGCCTAAAGATGCATGAATCTTATAATGTCTGAGGTGTTTGTAACAAATAATGTAGACTTACTAATCCTTTTACAATTTACACTCTGTGCTGATTCACATAATCATGGAATCACAATCATGGTATTTTCATGGCACCCCCACTGGTTTATCTGTCTTCTAATGTCTGCAGATGCTTGTATCCAATTATTTAGATTGTAGATTTACTGGATTTAAAATCCTGAATAAGTTTTCAGAAGTTCATAAAAGGGTGCCTCCACTTGTATTTATTGTGACAAAAAAGTTTTGACATCTCAGATAATTAGTTATTGTTATTTGCAATGAACTATACCCATATTATCATTTTGAATGGCTGGTATGTGACACTGTTTGTCTGATACTTCAAAATGGTTCTCAAGTTTGACTATAGTCTTTTTTTTGGAGAGTTTAATTTTAAAATTTGATTATCTCTGCATAACTATTATTGCTTGGACCTTTTTGATTTTTTTCCTTATAGAGAATAATGCTCCTAATGCTATGTTGTAGTGGAGTTATGGGAGTCGTACATATTTTTGTTCTGACGTCCCCAAACATATTTAATGATGAAGATCTTTGAAGTCTATTACAGTATAATATTTTCTTTGCTTCACAGGTGCCAATCCCAAAGTTGAAGGAACAAATAGCCGGTATAACTGGGGTAATCTCTGAACAACAGCGTTTAATATGCCGTGGCAAGGTTTTGAAAGATGATGAAATCCTGTCTACGTACCGTATCCTATTATATCATCTTGATGTCCTAAGTTTGTTGACTAATTTTAATATACTAGAATGAGTAAATACTAGTCCCTTTTGCACTAGGCAATCAGTTCCTATTTGTTTTGTGTCATCAATGGATACTTTTTTTTTTTATCTATGGTAATGTTGATTCTTTATTTATTGAAACATGAAGTTTTAGCCACTTCAAATTGCTAAGATATCTCTTCAATTTTGGTTCCTAATCTCTGATTGACGTTCTCTTTCCTGTTCGTATTGAAATAGAATTGTTGAGATGCACAGAAATCTTCTCTTTTAGATATTTATACTGTCTACAATACATAGCATTTTGTTATTCTAGTTGCTATAGATTGTAATTGGCTTACCATTATTGGTTTTTATACATATAATTAGCTTGTTTATCTGTTGGATTCTAGCAAATTTATCATGCTTGCTTTCTCCCTTTTACATATAGTAGATGTACACATTAATTTACTAGATGAACTTAGTGTTTATGTGCTTGCTCATCTAATTATCAGTATTCTATTAAATAACTTCTACTGGAGTTCCTTAGCATGGATGATTAAGATGTTGAAGATGGTCACACTTTGCATCTGGTTGTTAGACAACCACAACCATTTTCTTCATTCCCATCAACAAGTCATATGGAAAATGAAGGTGCACCAGGTGAGTTAGTTGCATTTAAATCACGGAGGTTATGGTCAATCTTATGTAGCTTGAATTCACTTGAAAACTTGAACATTTTCTTTTTGTTTGTCGTGTTGTTGGTTAAATAAGTTTTTTATTATTCTACTGACAAACTGTTAGAATATATACGGTCCTTTATTTTAGGAGACTAGGTGTATTAGGATGTAGTCCTTGAAATGCATCAATTGCAAACGACTTTATTATTCTGTTTCTTTCTGCTTAATGGTTGTAATAAGTATAGTTCAGACTGTCCTGTTTTTACTAACATAGTGTTTTTAGATATTCATAAGAAATTAGAGCATATCCTTCCCAATTGTTTCCTAAATGAGAAAATGCTGATTGAATTTTTTTCTACCACTGTAGTTTCAAATGCTACTTCAGATACTCATCGTAGTCATGTTGGTCAAGGAGCTCGTACCTTAGTCTTTGAGACTGTCAATATTGGCCAAGGGGACCATCATACTCAACATCTTTCTCAGGTAGATCTGCCAGTACAAATGCCCTTTATTTTTATTTTTTTTGTGGGATACTTGTATAACATGAACACCGGGCCTTCCCCGGGACCCCGCATGGCGGGAGCTTTGTGCACCGGGCTGCCCTTTATACTTGTATAACATGAATACGGCTAATCATTGATTTTATCGAGCAGATTATATCTAGTATCTTAAATGCTGTTGCAACAAGAAACACTGGATCCCAGACCTCAAGTACAGATCTCAGGGTAAATCTTCCTTCACTAATGCAAAAAATGCCAATTAAAAGTTTTCATTTTGAAGCATAAATAGTCTTGCTTCACAGGATTTGGGTGCAAGAACCTCTCTTGACGTTCCAGGTGGTGAGCTTGGTTCTAGGCAGTTACCCGACCAATTCCAGCCTGCAGTTTCATTGGGCCCCCAACAGCCAACTGTAAGTTGTCAATCATATATGGTGATTGAATATGCATTATAGGTTTGTTTGCTTGCTTTGAACAAGTTATTTACACTACTCTCTTTGTTCAGCTGTAAAAATTTTATTAGCATTTTTTGTTATACTTTATCATAAGTTGTAGTTGTGCAGGTAATTCCTGATTCTTTGACCACTATACATCAGTATTTGAGCTTCATGAGAGATGAGTTCTTCAGAGAAGGTATAAATGCAGCTAGCTTTTTTCTTTATAAACCTGACGAGATTTACTTTCATGCAAGCGTTTGGGTTATAGAATAAGTAGAAGAAATTTCATTCTTTGGCAGGTGTGGAGTACAGAAATGAAGCAAACATCACTAATATGCTCGGCAATGGTCTTCAGTCTCGCCATTCTTTTATCCCAGGTGGCCTACCAAGTCCAGCATCTTTAGTAGAAGTTCTGCTTTCTACAAGAGAATTGCTAATGATGCAAGTTGATGGATACATATCAGTATGTTTTCATTACCTCTTTGACTCTTATCAAGTTGGTTTTATCACAGAGACTTGAATGAGACAATAATAATATAAATCCCAAGCTATTGCTCTTAAGCACCGAACTTTCTGTTATATATAATTACCTCATTCTTCATTACTTCTACATTGCAAGTTGAGTCAACTGTGGTTGAACTGTTACAAGTATACTATTTTATTTGAAACTGTGGTAAGTAAATCAACTTGGCAGTCTTGAACTGAGTCGTTTTGTTCCTATATTTTTGTGTTTTTTTTTTCATCCCTGACATAGAGATGCATAACAGCAGGTACTAGCACAATTTTAGAAGTATTTGATGCATGCCAAAATTTAAATTACGTCAATAGTTAGAAGCTACGCAATCTCAAGCCTCATTTTTTATATTATGGTTAGTCGCATGAACAAGTCTTTGACATAGATAATGAGATCAGCTGCTAACCTCAGCAGACAAGACCTCTAGAATAGGGATTTCTGAAGCAGTTAAGTTGAAAAGATAAGAATTGAACTGAATAGTACAACAACAACTAAGTCTTATCCCACTAGGTGAGGTCGGTTAATAAGAATTGAACTGAATAGTATATCCAGAAAAAGATGTTCCTCAGTTTTCATTTCAATACTGTATCTTTGCTGGATGGTTTGTTGTTCCTTTCATGTTTCTTCTGTTTGACGAGGTATTGACCCAGACATGTTCTATGCCAACTGAATTTGGCATTTTAATCAGTGATGTTTGATAATTGACTTGCTGTCGCTCAATAGTGATTGTTCACTTTGACATGGTCTATGGTGCCATCAGGTTCTTATCTGTAGCATTCATGATCCAGCTTGGTCCACCTCAGTTCCATTAGAAACCAAACACAATTTTATTTCCTATTTCAAAGCCCTATTTTTCTTTATCCTTTGTTTTTCATCCACTTATACTTTTTCTCAACCCTTCAGACGCCATAACTATCACTGTTATCTGTCTTGAATCGTAATTTGGTTGCTAAGACTAGCACAATGTTTCGGCAATTCATACATAAATTTGATTAGCTTGACAAATACCTTGGATGAATGAGCAACTGCAAATTATAAATCAATCCTATTTGTTGATCTGTAAATTCATTGTATGAATCATTAATTATTGTTCTCCTATTGAAGATTTGTTACCCCCAAAGAAAAATCATTTCCTAAGAAAACTCCACCTTCTATCTAATTTGATGGAGTTCATCAATTGAAGATGTCATTTTTTTGACAAAGGTATAAGACCTTGTGTAGTTGTGAGATAAAATCAATCATTTTGCAGCTAGTCTAAGCTGATTCAATTGTTAATCAATGCCAGCCATGTGATCTTGGCAAGAGCTGATGGGTTTCTGTTCTAGTTATTGGTTAAACCTGCTGCAGGTTCAAGATTTTAACCTAGGATGCAAGCTGGTTTAAGCCTTGAGGTTGGATGGATGGTTTTATATTTTGGACCATACTGTCTGGTCAGGCTAAATTTTTTCAGTCTGAGTGCAGACAAATAGGTGAACCATCCAAGTTTAGGCAATTTGTTGTAAACAGTAAATTTATTGTTGCTAACTGCAGTACAGCACCATGCTGCGACTTGTTATATTCGTTTTTTGGGTATGGGTTAATATGTATAATATGATGTCAATACTGTATTGGTCTGATGGATCCTCAAGATCAACATTGAATCAAAAGTTTACACTGGCTGGATATCCAATTCAGCTGGTAACTACTGATCTTGGATTGTATATGTTCATGATGTCCAGATGGTCACTAATGATTTAGTGAAGACTTGAGAAAAGTGTAGAAATTATAGATGTGCTGACCCTTTTCTAGCTAAAACTAGAAACACTTTGTTGCATCAGGTTCAATGGCAGGATAGCTAGAAAAACAGTCTTGGATAAAGCTGAATGTCAGGTTAAGATCGGTGCATCGATTTCAAATAATTGCAATAGTCAATTTGTTTAATTTGAAAACAATCTCGGTGACATGCCTATCCTGAAAAGTCAAAACACAATTTAGCCAATTTGTTTGCTTTGGTCCTACATTGTAATGATTTTGATAGTTGATCTAAGACTAAATTGGTTCATAGTTAGCACATGGTTTTTCTCCGGCAATGTTTCATTTCTATGTAATGACCATTTCCTTCATGAGGGCATTTGGCTAATCAGCCAAGTACAAATACACTGCCATGAGTTTTGATATTATCATTTTGTCCAATAGGAATATATATGAATCCTTATTTTTTCTCTTAATATGATATAAATAAGTTTGCATTTCTTATAATTCCACCAATGAGTAACCTGAGCTTTTCAAACATTAATAAATGAGAAAGAGACCCACCAAGGCAAAACCATCATAGATGTGCAATGAGGGAGGGAGGGGGGCCAATGTCTTTTTATATATTAGCAGGTTTTATGCCATGGGAAGGTCTTTTGTTTTGATTTGTGAATTGAATTTGTTTCATTGTTTTCTTATTAAGTTCAATCATCGTAGCTATTTGGATTCAGAATCCAGAAACTCTTTCTACAACAGTTAAAATTTCTAAGGAGTATTCTGACAGAACAATTCAAGGGAACTTTTGTTTGCATATGACTGTTTTCACTAATCCTAGTTAATATCTGCTAGGGACTCTGATCAAGCAGAGCAATTCAAAGGAATTGTTGGTTTGTATGATTATTTCGTTAGTCCCCGCCAATATTTGCTAGGGTTGCCTGATTAGCATCTTCTGTTTTTGGACAGTTGACTGTTCCAATCCCTTCTAAACTCTTAAGACTTTTGTCAATTCCACTATATTGTAGTTCTTTTGAGTCACAAGGGATGACCTAAACTTGGGATTCAGTGTTTGCATCAACGATTAAAATACCATTTCGTGCCGCCCAGCATGAACGGATTTTACCATTCCGCCACCGGAGCGAAACTGACATGGGAGGTGGGATTATTTTGTGCATCATGTGATAGAAGACAAAAGGAATCGGCAGCGGCGAGGTGACGACAAGGAGGCAAAAGTGAGATGGACAGGTATGATTTCAATTTGACCTAAACGAGCGGAGGCGGCGTACTAGAGGCGATGGAGGCGTACTAGAGGTGTCGGAGATGTCGCGGGACTCCTCCGATACCGCCGGAAGCGTTGCGAGACTAAGTGTCCTGGAGGCGCCTCCGATCCCTCTTCGCAAAAGCTACAGAGGCGTGGCACCGTGGGACGCCTCCGGCGGTGCCAGAAGAGTCGTCAGACGCCTCTAGCACCGTCAGACACATCGCAGGATGCCTCTGGCGCGCGCATGAGGCGCTTTGTTTGACGAAAAGAAAATTAAATGTTAATTAATTCAAATATTTCCCAACTTAGGTGTGACATTTCAAAGAGATTTTTATAAATCATAATTAAATTATTCTATTAAAATATAAAAAAATATATTTAAAATTGAAAAAATTAAATAAATTTTATTAATTAATATTCTGAATTTTTTTTTTACTATTTTAAAAATTCTAAAAATATATAAAAAATTCAAATAAATCAGATTTATATTCTGATAATTTTTTTATGATATTTTTTTTTATTGTTTTACTATTTAAGTGGCACAGTGGTGCCAGTTCAAATCCATCTTCCAGTGATGAATCGTGACACTTTGATGAACACATGGAGAAATCAATATCAATATTGTATGTCATAAGATAATTATTTAATCTGGATGTTGGAGAACTATGGAGTTGACCTAATGTTGCAACCAATACTTCTATATAATTTACGCCACTCCTTTTGGTATTAATAAGGTAACATATTATGATATATCAATTTTAAATCAAGTTATTGATAGATTAGTTTTTTTTTAAAGAAAACTATATTTAATTATTTTTTCTAATCATATTAAGTTGTCCAATAATTGAGAATTTATATAAAATTAATATACAACTTATTTTAAATTATACACAATAAATATATTTATCTAATAATTGTTATATATAAATAAAAAAATATCGAAATCATATTGGCACGATACGATACCGAAATCGTATCTTTCTGATATGGAGTCGAAACCTCGGCACGGGTCGAGATTTTAAACCATGGTTTGCATCTCTTCACTTAGTAGACAGAGGGGTTGTGTGCTCCAAACCTAATAGACACCATGTTGGTAGTCACTTTTGTTTGCCACTGCTTATGTGAGAAACTTGGTCTAGAGACCTTGCACCTTTCATGACAGAACACTTTTACTATATGTCTCAAAACCTATCTATATTCCACCCTATTCAAGTACTACATCATAGGAATTATAATACAATTACTTTTATGAATATGACAAAACATTATTACTCTATGTCGCAAAGACTATCCAAATTCAATTATCCACCATATAAGAATTGACAATACAAATACTTCTGTGATTACCCATTATAAATTTCCTTCAACTCTGTAACTTCCTAAGATTCAGTAAAAAATATAAACTATGATCCCACATCATTGAAATAAGTTATACATATTTCAGTGCTAGTTGCCCTAGTTTCATCTTCCAACACATGCTCCAACAACTATGAACCTATAGGCTACACATTACCAACTGCATCTGTACTGTGCAATCCACTATCATACATACTAAAAATAAGAAAATATTATATGTTGATCTAGCACAAGGTTTCAATTATTTGCTCGGGCTGAGTGCTAATTAGCATTTGTGAAGATACCAACACCATCCTGTCACCTAGTAGGGTATGATTTTGGAAACAGAGGAAGTTCAAGGGCCTACTCACCAGAAGAAGCTGGGCTAAGAGTTGGCTAATCCACACCCCATGATGGTAATAGAAATGATGATAGGGTTATATTGGATATGTGCAGGAATCTAGATGAGATATCCAAATGATGTAAACAGTTTTATCTCAACCAGCTATCCTTTTTTAACAACAAAACAATAGTGTAGAGTCTTTGAACTGTAGATTCAATGTAAATATGCAGTCGATTGAAATTTTGGAGAAATTTAGAGCTAAACAATTGAAACAAGCTCTTACTTTTGTGGCATCCACTTTTAGATGCACCATACCATGGGTTAAATGGTATTTGCTTATCCAAAAGCTTAAGCTATTATGAGATAGTTTTATACTTCAATCTCTGTAACACTGCCTCTCATGTATGGCCGTATAGATTAATTGAATATGTTAAAGTACAACACATGAACTAACTTGGATACTTTGATGTTTAATTGTGGAAATTAGCACTAGCAGGGTGTGCACTGCCCCAAAGCTTGAGCTGTTGTGAAAGATCCAATCTGTTTTTTATTATCACCACTCATCAGATCCCCTGCTCCTTGATGGGCATAAGAAAGTTGTTTACACTGTTTTCACAAGCTCCTGGGATTTACATTTACAGTGGCATATTGGTCGGCAGATATCAGGAACAATTTTGTGTTCCTTTTTATGTTAATTCTTTGTTATCAATCATTTTTTACTGCTAAATATTTTGCTGTTTTATACAGCAATTCGCAGGGCGCCTTGAGGATCAAGCAAGTTTGACCAATACACTTATGCGTGGGAACCTTCAAAATAGTGTGCTTAGATCTGGAGTCTTATTGCAGAACTTGGGTTCCTTGTTACTAGAACTGGGTCGTACGACAATGACATTGCGATTGGGTGAAAGACCAGTATGTTGCATAACCAGCTTCCCTTCCATATATTTTAAATATACCCATAGTTAAATGATGTTTATCATACAGGCTGATGCTGTGATCAATGCGGGACCAGCAGTTTTCATCTCTGCAACTGGACCTAATCCTGTGATGGTTCAGGTAAAAAAATTTCATTTATGGAGTTATATCTTATTCTTTTCTGCATCAACTAAACTTTCTTGTTGCAGCCTGTTCCTTTCTATCCAGGATCAAATTTTAATGCACATATGGGAGCTGCACACAATGGTCATGGTTTACAAGGTGAATCATTGGGTACTACATTTCTTCCAGGAAATATCAGCATTCGTCTTCGTGCAGGTATTCGAGAATCTTATCCATTCTTAATCACCTTGTTCTTATGGTTTTGTTTTCCTAAATGCCTTTGACCTGACAGATGATGTGATCATTTACCTAGGTCGTACCTTACCAGTTTCCCCTCATAACCTAGGCACACAAGGTGGACAACAAGTACAAGGATCAACAAATCCAACTGAAAATACTTCCACTGCAAATGTTGCTCATCAAGCTGTTTCTGGAGCTCCAAATAATCCAGCTGTTGCTGGAGATTCTGGAGTTAGAGTATTGCCAATAAGAACGGTGGTTAGTGTACCTGCTGGCGCTGGCCGTTCAACATCTGAGTCATCTGGCAGTGCAGTTGGGCTAATCTACCCTTTTCTTGCAAGGGTTCAACATGTCACTTCTGGAAATTTGGACGATGCTGGGGCCAATGAATTGTCAAATGGGGTGAATGATAATGGTCATAACAGTGAGCAGCAGCACACTACTGGATCCACTATAGAATCACAAAACTTGGAATCTTCTATTGGAGGCTTCATTCATGAGATTAACCAAATTTCTTCTAGTACAGTTTCTTTAGCTTCTGGATTAAATGCCTCAATAAATGAATCAGCTTCAGCTTCACATCAAGGTCAGGAATAATCTGTCTAATTCACTCTTACGAGTTTTTTTGAATTTGACTTATATGGAGTAGTCCAGTATTATCCCTTTTGTATTGCTCAGATTTTTGTAGCTTCTCTAGAGTTTAGAGTTTTCTCTATGCTGCTTTAAACCAAGAACGAGTTATATGAAAGCTGATCTTATGCTTTTCAGGCTCTTTAAGAGACTTCCTTAGTGGAGGCCAACAGTTGCAATCGGGTATTAACAACAACGAAATTCAATTTGATCAACAAAACAGACAAAGCCCTATTTCTCAACTAACTGGCAGATTGGATCAGTGGCTGCAGTCATTTTTTCCCACAGAGCAAGTTCATGTTGATGCCACTGATCATCCAGAGGTTGCTAGAGGTTCTTCCACTGATCAAGCAGGCATAGGCGGAAATTCTCCACCTGAGGTGGGTGTAGGAGTAAGTGAGGATGGACTATTCTTCTCAAGGTTAGTACGTAATCTTATGCCATTCATATCTCAAGCCACATCAACAGACCATAATGGTAGAACAAATAATCAGAGTTCTTCGACAGCAGTGGTAAGGATGCCGTTTTGATGTACTGCTTGCTGGACATAAGGTAATTTTGCTACTTATATTAATATTCTCTGTATGCAGGCCCCCATGCAGAACTCGAATGACTCTAGTACTTCCCAAATTCGTCGAGACCCACCTGAGGCTCCCAATCCTAAACGTGCAAGGGTTTGTAATTAAGAAATTTTTTCCAGCATACATTTTGGCCTACACAGTGCTTATTTGGATGCCTGAATAGTTACTAGTAGAAATGCTTTCATTTAGGTGGTTGAATGCTAGCCTTTTTGTCTCCTAGTAGACCCTTTATATACACATACAGAATATTTTGATCTTTTATAATCGATAACTTGAAAATTCATACACAAATAATTGCTAGTCATTCCCAATTCATACCAACGGATGCCTTTCAGCCTTCTGTAAGAGAGGATGACTGAATTTGTTTTTGAAAAAAAAGCAAATAATAACAGCTGATCATGTGGAATTCCTAGTATTATCAATTAACCAATTAACCAAACTGTAATGCATGGTTATCATTATCTCACAATGTGATGTCGGTTGGGATAGTGATTATCCTGTGGGCTGACGAGAAGGGGGATTTGAGGAGAATGCAAGAAGAGATAACCGCGGTCCTTCGGATGTTTCTGAAAAAATAAAATTTTATTTAATATTCGAGGATTATCCCTCAAATAGTTAAATACATGTTTATATAGGCTATAACCTAAGACACAAAGAAAGGAAAGAAATTTTAACATATAGACTCCAATTTATATCTTGTAAAGAAAGAAAGAAATTATAAAAGAAAGGAAAATTTTTCCTAACAGACTCACAATTTTAAAATTCCTAAATGGATTAAAAAGTCAAAAATACAAAAGAAAAATGATCAAAAATACCTAAAATACTAAAAATACCTTAAATACCAAAAAGATGAAAATTAATAAAAAATAATAATAAAAATCTACGGATCCTCCTGCATCAGTCGTCCCGGGTTGAAAGAATTCGTCCTCGAGTTTAGAGTAGTTTTAGGTGGTAGCCCAGGAGGAAGATCATATAGTATCAACTCGGTAAAATCTGAACTTTGGGAATTCTCATCGATCCATTGACAAGCACGACATCGTGGACGCCATTCTTGTCCATCTTTGCGTACTTGATCATGTCCAGCTGTATCGAGTCCCCTGCGAGCTGTCCACCACCACTACGTTCACCCTGGCCTTCACAAGATGCTCCAGCCGCTCCTTGTCGCATTGCCGAGTTTCTATTGCTGCCATGCCAGTACATGCTTGAGCAACAACTTCCTTGTCATCATCCTCAGTCATGGTACTGATATAGATTTTCATTACAGTATCAAAAACTTCCCGTTGTATTTCTGATACATCATTTTGACCCGTAGAAATTGACTGTACAACCATTACAATACCTTTCAAAGCTATGATAGCTTGAAGCCTGACATCTTCGTGAAAATAAGCTGCATGCCTGACTAAAATTTTCAATGGCTCGTCCATATAGGGTGCGTAAACACTCTTAATATGAAATGCAAACAAGCCAATAGATTGGGTTGCGGCAGCCTTTTCATCCAAAACCCCAGTCCTCACACTAATGCTACAAATTCTAGGTTCATCGTTATCTTCATCAAAGGACACACTTCCAAACCCACTGTCAATGTTGCCAGAATCATTAATGCCCACTGCGGAGCTATCATCCGGATTACACAAATAAAATGCAAGAGGTGAAACATGCTGAAGGAACTGTGCAAAACCACACCCAATATTTCAGCCATATTGCTAAAGAAACCATGAGTATATTCCTGAAGCTTACTGCAATCCAATGCAAAACCAGCAAGTGCAGCCTCAATGAAGGGGGAAAGTATAGGTTCCTCAAAAGTCAGCCTAACTGTGGAATGAAGTCCATCTGGCCAACTTCCAAATCTCCACTTCTGAACAATCAGCTTAGATTCCTGCAACTCCTCATTGACACCCGTGATCGATTCATCAAAGAGGCTGGATTGCCCACCAACTTCCTTACTGATCCTTGCGTTGCTCTGTGTAAATCCCTTCCACCGATTTTCATCATCTCATAAATATTCCTCTCCCTACAATAGAGTTTCTCTGTCAAAGATACGTTTTTGAAATCTTCCTTAATCTTCTTCTTTTCCTTTGGCGGTGCAGCCACCGCATTATTCACAGTGGCGGCCGTTGGATCTTTTGCTCCAGCTGTTTGAGTTGTCGCTAGGATGTCTTTGGTAGTCACTGAGGGGGGTTTCTTCGCCTCAAGCTCGTCCTTTGCAAGGCCTCCCTTGGCCATTGTCTCCACAAAAATCCTAAGGGTGCGTTTGGTTTGCGCGTTTTTCATTTTCATGTTTTGGAAAACGCGCATTTTCTGAAAAATAGAAAATGACTTTTAGACATTCTCCGCTTTTCAGAAAATGCTATCTATTTTTTTTAGAAAACAGATGTGGAAAATGTAAATCAACACTATTTTTCAGAAAATGCGCAAAACAAACACACCCTAAGTTTCTCTAATATCACCGACTTGCCCTTATCCATGAAGGCGTCCTTGATCTGGCGCCCAATCGGGCCATCATTGTCTCGGAGCGTGATTCTAACCTGAGGGTCCTACCTAGCGTTCTCACCCCCAAGGTAGGGAACTTCAACGGTGCCGGATACCTTGAGGAGCGGAGATGAGCTGCCATTGGCGGCGTCACAGGCCTCACCCTCCCAACCGAGGGAAAGGGAGTGCTTGTACTCGAGGATGATCTTGTCATTGTGGATATTGACATAGGCATCCTTCTAGCTTGTCGAGGGCCTTGGTGCGGATGGTGAAGCCGCCCTCCCCGTCGATGATGGTGAGGTTGGAGAGAAGGGAGGAGAGGAAGGATCGGGACCACTCGAGGTAGTTGCGCTCCATCTAGTGCCAGTTGTGGATGTTGGTGCCATCGGTGTGCTCCTTGACGATCCACCTCTTGTCACCCTCCCCATACCTCGCCATGGGCCATAGAATTAGGGTTGAGGGAAAACCATCAAGCACTCGATGGAGATTTGCAACATCTCCAACATAATCTTCAGCACTTGTTAAGGAATCTTCTTCACCACTACAAATCACGTCCATTGCGATAACAGACGAAGCACGAGTAGAATCTATGTGGAACAGGAGGCCAACACCCATGTCACTCTCTATTTTGAATTCAACTCTATTAGCATCAACAATATCAAAGCATAAATTGTGGTTGGGACTCGCACCGGATGAGTTTATCCTAGTTAAAGGATGATATGTATCAAAAATATCAAACCCACATGTCTGTTTGTTAGGTCCACCTGAATATTGCGGATCATCATCAGCTTCTTCGATAATTTCTTCGACCTTATCCTCATCGTAGATTTGGTCATTATTCGTCTCGGTCTTGTCTCCCACATCTTCCTCAATTAATAAATACTCATGAATGATTAAAGTCTCAGGGCAATCACCATAAAGTATCTCGTCAACTTCTTCTTCCAAATCATCTTCGAATCTGTCAAGGTCATTTTGGGCGTCGAAACTATAGCCCTCCATGGCAAAATTTAATCGTCCTTGGAACGAAGTTTGAGTGTACCAAAAAGGAAGAAAGTGATCTTTCATCTTTTTCTTCATCTTCTCTCAATCCTTGATCTTGGTTTTGCCCCGTCAGGCTCGTGAGCACCGCAAGTGCTCCCACCACGCCAATGCTCGAACCCTGAGTTTGATGGCAATTAGGTTCACCTTTATCCGATCCAGAGCTTGTTGATAGTCGAAGATCCGCTCCACTTTATTGATCAAATTAACAAAATTCTCACTAAAAAAATTCGGGTAGATCAACTCAACATCCGAGGTTTCAAATGTCGATCCTCTCGAACATGTACCTCACGATCTTCAAGATTTTGCGTCGCCGCCGCTACACGCCTCAATCTTCGCACATTGGTTAAATCTACAATTTGCCTATATAAATCCTCAATCATGTCTTGGGTGTTACGACCATGGTGCGAGACTTCCTCAGGAACCTATCTAGCACGGCCACGAGCACAACAATGACGACCTTCCATTGGATTTGATGCTCGGCTTCCTCAAATCAAAACACGTCAGCTCTGATACCGACTGATGTTGGATAGGATAGCAATTATCCTATGAGTTGACAGGAAGGGGGGGTTTGAGGAGAAAACAAGAAGAGATAACCGCTATTCTCTAGATGTTTCCGAAAAAAAGAAAATTTTATTTAATATTCTAGGATTATCCCTCAAACAGTTAATTACATGTTTATTTATACTCTAACTTTAAGACACAAAGAAAGGAAAGAAATCATAACATATGTACTCCAATTCCTATCTTGTAAAGAAAGGAAAGAAATTTTAAAAGAAAGGAAAATTTTTCCTAACAGACTCACAATCCTAAAATCCCGATTAAAAAGCCAAAAATACAAAAGATATAAATTATCAAAAATACCCTAAATCAAGGTTTAAAATTTCGACTCGTGCCGAGGTTTTGGTCCTAGACCGGAACGATACGATTTCGGTACCATATCGTGTCGTGCCGATATAGTTTCGGTATTTTTTAGATATAAAATATATTAATTAAAAAATAAAGTATTTAACATAAATATTTTAAAAATAAACAATATAAACAATAGTCTTTAAAAAAGGGAAAAGATATGAAAATAGATAAATAAATAAATAAAAATTTTATTATAATTTTAAAATTAAAATAAATGAAATATAAAATTAATTAGATAATTTTATTAGGGTTTAATAAAACATCTTTAGATTATCTCCTTCGTAGCTAGGAGTTAAATAAAATAATTAACCTAAGTTTAATTTAAAAAAATCGAAAATCCGACACCACTCGCAAGCTCGCGTGACTTCGGCGTTGTCGCGGAGTTGCGTGACCCCTCAGTCATGGCCGCGGGGATTGCGTGACTCCTTCAGTGTGACCGCGATGGTCGTGCGACCCCTGCAGTGGCCACAGGGGTCCGCGGCGACAGCAAAAGGATTATGCGACCCCTTCGCTACTGTTGCGGGGTCAAGCAGCCCCTCCACTGTGGCCACGGAATCGCACAACACGTCATAGCTGACATGAGTCTGGTGCCGGGTCATGCCGGTGCCAATCGTCGAGCGGAACGAGATGTTTCGCCCGTTTTGACTGTCTCGGTACGACACTTTAAAATATGCCTTAAATACCAAAAAGGTAAAAAATTAACAAAAAATTAATAATAAAAATTTACAGATCCTCCTGCATCATAATGGTCTTGATATATTTGCCTATATGTTTTCTCTTCCTATTTTGTACATGTGAGGCAAAGATTTTTTTCTAGTTTTCTTGTAAAGTGTTTATACCAAAATGACATCTCCAACCACATGCGACAATGATGCAATTAACCTTTTTTTTTTCCTTGAGTAACCTTGGTGTCATGCGTGAAACATGACTAGGGCTTGTCAAGCTTGGCCTAAAGTCGGGCCAGGTTGGCCATGACCTGGCTTGGCTCTGACAATTTTTTCCCAAAAAAATTCTTGATACACCCGTCAAAAATATTTAAAAATTGGATAATTGGGGTACCATCATCAAAAATATTGAAAAAAATTGGATAATTGGGGTACCATAGACGTTTTAGTTAAAATGATTATAATGATCTTCAAAATTAAGAAGAATACTAAAAATTCCTTAAAATCTTATATAAATACCCTCTCTCTATTGTTCATTCATTAGTTTTAGCATCTCTTATCTTCTCCACCAGCATCTCATTTCTCATTCTCATCATTTATCTTCATCTCTTATTTGACTGGTGCAAGTCAAATTAAGAACATGGGTATATCCATATTGATACAAGGGTAATCAATGAAGGTCATGTGGCTAAAAAGGTCAACAGTCTTGCTAAGGCATCCGGCAAACGTCAAGGAAGTTGTGCTTTTGACTCCCGGTCCTCGGTCCCCGACCTCTAAACCTCGACCCCCGACTTGGTTTTCGGACTACCTCTGGCTAAACCGAAACGGTCTCAGCTATCAAGAGTTAAAGCGACGAACCGTTATCCATGGGAGACGTGGACAACACAACCATTATCACGAGAACGACAGAAAATACAACTATTTACTCTGAAATAAATGGGTTGTAATAACCATTTATTTCGAGGAACGTGGTAACGGTCGCGAGAAACAAGGAGAACATGGCGGATAGTCCTGACCCTATAAAAGGTAGCCGACCCTCATGAGAAGAGATGCACACATCATTCTCACAAGCTCTAATATTGTTCATCTTCTTCACTCCACTGAAACCCTAACTTGAGCATCAGAGTGACATCACCAGAGAATTCTCTGGTTGTCCCTCTAACCTCTCGTCTTTTGTTTTCTCTCATACACAGGCCTCAACGGATCTCCTTATGGTCTTCTTGTAACTTGGCAATTGACAGTCAAGCCTACACCGATGCAACTTATCGGTGACTCACCCATCAGTGTTTTTGGATAGTATCACATATGATGTGACATGACAAAGGATCATGGTTGTTGGAAGGATGTGGATACACCAATATGTTTTTTGACATAATCTTGAACTCTCAGGTCAGGTTTTAAGAAAAAAGTGACTTAATTGGTTTGGTTATTAAAAAAATATGAACTCAAACCCCGAAATTATTCTTGAATCCTAAAAGTTTTTGACTCTTAATTGTTTTGGTCTTTTCGGGTTTTAGTTTTTTTTTTTCAATTTGAGTGTCTGATCCAGATGTCAATATTTTTAGGTTTTAAGATACTACTTGTACTTAATATATGACACTATATATACTATATAAGTGTTATTTAATTATAAAACTAGTTAAAGTTGTTTTTATGGGGTATCTTTATCAAAAATTGAAATCTAATGCAATCTTGAGTTTGAACATATATAAGGATCATCCTACGACAGAATCAAGTCAGGTTCTCTTGGGCCCAAGCAGCCCATTGACGTGCCTAGGTAAATATTAGAAAAATGCATCTCTAATCATAATTAGATTTGCAAAGTTTTCTTCAAATAATATTGCTAAAGTAATGTTGATTTCTTATGTTGCATTGAGTACAAAATGCTTTGACACATGGGAGAATGTTTGAAGATATGTTCCAGGGAAAAATATAATATTGACATAGTATGTTTGATACAGTTTGATTAATGAAATATTTGAGAAATCAAATGTACAATCAAAAGCTTTAGTTGTCTGGTTTAATTGTTGTGTAACCCACATGGTTTTAGGGGAGTGGGGTTGGGTCAACTTTCTAGTGTGGAATTGCTGGGATGAACAATGCAACTGAAGTAGATGTTTGCTGTGGGAAGTGACTTAAGTCTAGTGTACTCTTTAATTTCATGTCAATGAAAATCATGTCGTTATGGCAGGTATTTAGTTGAAGGTAATGTGGAAACAATTGACCTAATGTGGTCCGACCTTTTCCTAGGACCCCGCACTGGCGGGAGATTCGTGCATTGGGGTGCCCTTATAGCAGGTATTTAGTTAAAACTAAATTGATAGGTGGTGGACAGGTTTGTATTTACTTAAATGACTTGGTATTCTTTTTCATCAGCGTTATCACAATCATTAATTATTTGTCTTAACTATTTGGAGTTACATAAATATTTTATCATTCATTCCTATGCAACTATTACTAGCAACATTCAAATTAATTAAATTATTTGTTAATATTAATTAATTGTTTCTTAGATCTCTTTTGACCCTTTATACCTTATACCATAGAATTCGACTCTTTTAATTATAGTCAGTTGGTTGTCTGTGAATTCATCCATAGCATCTCAAACTGATCTTTCATTTTGTCATCTTTTGGAATTGTAGCTAATTGTTCCTGTTTATTATTATTTTTTTAAATAACTACACACATCCTTCTTAGTCTTATAATTTCTATTATATTAACTTTTTTGGTATGTTGCTTTTTAACAATCCAACACTTCCATCTATAAAGAATAGCGGGCTGTACCACAATTTTTATAAAAAGTTTCTTTTTGCTAATGTGAAACACAAACACAATAATCTAGAAGCTTATTGCAGTTTTGTCCACTCATTTTTTGACAATAAATGGCCCAATATTCATGTCGCAAACCTAAAAAATAGAGACAATGCTTGTTCGCATCATCATTGGTTAGCAGGGAATTGCTGGTTTCTATGATATAATAAATGGTCATAGAATCGAAGTGGATGGTTGGAAATCTAGGCATACCTGTTAGCGTTTCTTTTTGAAAGTTGACCATCATTGCTTGCAGTCTTCTGGTTGACTTTCACTATAAATCTGATGAACTTTGTACATCAAATTATGCTAGTGCATTGGTTATTCAGCTACTTGAGCGTGTATGTGTATATGCATTCTTGCTAGTGTCAGTGGGTGCATGAATTCTGGTTTGTGATTGCTTTACGAAATCATACCTTGTGCTATCTATACAAGTTGCATTCCTTAATGATGGATCCCTGACTTCAGGATGGAGATGTATTCACTTTATTTCATCTTTTTTGATGTTTTTGTTATCACTCGCTAAAATATGCTATTATTATTGTAAAATAAATAATGGCATATTGAATTGCTCAATGATATGAAATCTGAAATTTCCAGCCATTATTTATGCAGCAAACTGTTTTGACGGCTTTTTGCTGGTTGTACCAACATCTAAGCTTACCCTCTTCTGTTTTTGCAGGGAGAATGATTTTGATATTCATATGGAGGTGTCAAAATTTTGCATAAAGCGCCAGCAAATACTACAAAGCAAACTACTGAGCACTCCACATTTGATTCTGAATGTTTTTCTCCGGTCCTTGTTAAAGATGAATGTTATCCAGCTTCTGAGAGATCCCAAAAACTTTTCGCCTACATCAGAACTGAGAAGGATTCAGGATGATATATGCAATTCTTTTTGTTAGCGATTGTCACTTGTACTCGAACCTGTACAATGCCCATTTTTTATGTTTTATTTCTTCAAGTTTCCGGCAAGGTGATCAGTGCAAATTTTATCAAAATTTTACTTGTAAATCGTAGTTCATCACCATGACTCGTGATAATCTCAAACTATTTGTGACGATTATGTCATTTAACTCTGCACAAAATCATAGTGTCAGTAATATTTATATTTGTTAATTACTCTCCAGTTATGTTATTTCTTCAGGTAATTGTATATCCACTGGTTGTAATAATGTTTTTTTTGCAGAGATGTTAAATAAAATTTAAACCGAATTTATACATTATCGGCCTTGATTTACTTATTCTCCCTAAATAAAGTGAATGCTAAACATGTGACTCTGCATCATGTCATTTCATAAAATTATTATCTTAATTACCATTAGCATTGCCTTCTATAACATGAAGTGCATTAAGATGACATGCAACATTGGATACCCTCACCCAACTTGTCCTTAAATGATAGATTTGAGTTCGCTAAGAAAGGAATATGCTTTATCACAAGCAACCCTCACTTTTACAACTTCCTTTTTTTTACTCTCTTTTTTGCCCCACCGAAGCAAAGCCAACCAAGAGCAAGCACTCAAAACTCCCTAAAAGTGAGTGAAAGAGTCCAAATCCACTACAACTTGTTGCCCTGTTCTTTTCAAAAACAGAACCAATATTGATTTTCAACGAGTGTAGCGTTTACCTATCATTGTTTTTGCAGGGGAGACAAACTAGTTTCCGAAAAGCAACTCGATCATCTTTCCGAGATGTAATTTGGTCAGGATGGATCGGGCGGTCGGATCTAGTCCTCGTCTTAGTGAAATATGAGGATATGAGCTACTTGAATTCGAATTTGATTTGCCAATTTACGCATGTTATGTGACTTGAGTTGAATGTTTCAATTCCTAGTGTCAATAGAGGCATGACACCAAAGGGCACTAATAAAATTTCTAAAGGCGACATCAAGGTTGACAAGTCGTGGCAATTGAACAATCGGACTACGCGGCTGCCGCTTGGTCTACTCTGAACCACATAAAGAACTTCAACCAAGTCAAAAGTTTCTGCCTGTATCAACCATATCGGCATCAACAATATCACCAAGGAATTATACTTATGACAAAGGGATGATCAATTATTGAACAGAATGATTTATGAGAAAGAGACTAGAGATGGTACCAGAGGACGCCGGCCATGAGTCGGCCGTGCGCAGGGTGGGCTCGTCGACGTGGCGCAAACTGAGCTGCAAAGCTGGTAGGGGCCACCTTCCGCTGCATCGGATCGTGTCCATATTTGTAAGATCGAGAGTAGATCGTTATAGCCAAAGTGTCGGAGGAGCTCAAGGCACGTTTATCCCGTGGAGCGTGCTGATTGAAGAATTGATATACTTGAGAGTGCGGCCTCGCACGGGGCCATATGACAACCATGCTCTGTGAACAACAATCATGACCGTGCATGAATCATGATAATTTTAAGGTATAATATATATTTAATTCCATTTTGTTCAGATAAATTTTAAATAAAGAAAAGGACACGAGAAACGGGTTGATTGAGGCACCGACGTGGCGGCCACCGCGCGAGGGTGTTTGTTACGGAGGAAACAGAATTACGTGACGGGTTTTGGTGGTGCCGCGGCCGTTGCGTTCCGTTCCGTTCCGTTCCGCCCCGTCACCCAACCGAACTCCTTGTTCCCGGTTAGTTTTTCAATTTCGGTGCGGTTGCAGCGACATGACGTCAACCGCCGCGGTTGGAGGATAAGATCGAAGCGTGGGGAGACGACGACGGCGACACGGTACGCACTGTCTCAGCTTCTCCTCTCCGTCACGTAACGATAACCTAAATCGGGTCGGTAAAATGACCCCCTGCGTACCCGATCCGATCCCCGAATCTCATTTGTTTGAATTTTTCCTCGAACCGGATCTTCGGATTGTGGATCAGAATCCGATCCGAACTGAGGAGGAGAGAGAGAGGGGGACAAAGAAGTGGGAGAGGGGCGACACGTGTGCGTGAGCCAGCTGTACCCAATTAAACCGCCTTGGTGGTGGTGGAGGCGGGCGGGCGGGCGGGTGCGTGTGTCGCCCTTCAACCGGTACTCGAACGGTCGAACCGACTGCAATCGGTCGCCGCCCAACTCCCCCAGACGCTCTATATTACTCCACAAACCTATCCCCGTCTTCTTAATAGAAGGATTCAGGGGTGCCTTGATTTGTCGCTGCAATTCGGTTCGCTAGGGATTGTTGATCGGAGGATGTCGATGGCGGCGGTGGGTCGGAGTAGGGCGACGGAGCGGATCAAGGGACCGTGGAGCCCGGGGGAGGATGAGACGCTGCGGCGGCTGGTGGAGCAGCACGGGCCGAGGAACTGGAGTTTGATCAGCCGGTCTATTCCCGGGCGGTCCGGCAAGTCGTGCCGCTTGCGGTGGTGTAACCAGCTGTCGCCGCAGGTGGAGCACCGGCCCTTCACGGAGGAGGAGGACGAGACGATCGTCCGCGCCCACCGCCGGTTTGGGAATAAGTGGGCTACGATCGCCCGACTCTTGTCCGGCCGCACCGACAACGCCATAAAGAACCACTGGAATTCCACCCTCAAGCGAAAGTCCTCCTGGCTGACCGACGCGGCGGCGCCTTCGGGCGGAGAGGAGGAGTTTCCGACCCCGCCGCTGAAGAGGGCGCGCAGCGTCGGGCCGGTGCTCGCGTCCGCGGAACTTTGTCTGAACCCCGACAGCTCTTCCAGGTCCGATTCGAGCGACTCCAGCCAACGAACGCAGGCAGAAGCAGCGTCGCAGCTTCCGGTTGCCAGAACCGGAGGCGTCGCGCTGCCGCCTTCCTATTACTCTCCCCCTTTTCAAGAGCAGCAGTGCGACTTCACGGCGGATGCTCCGCCTTCGGCTTCTCAGCCTCCCGCCGACGAACACGATCCCCTGACGTCTCTGACTCTAGCTCTGCCCGGATCAGATCGAGTGGCGGACATACCCGACCAGAAAAAGAGCGGCAGAGATGACTCCTGCAGTGATGCGCCGAGGCAACTCGAAGAGACGACGCCGCTGCTGCCGGCGGAAGGCGGCGATCCGCCTTTCCAATTTAGCCAGGAGTTCTTGGCGGCGATGCAAGAGATGATCCGCAACGAAGTGAGGAGCTACATGTCGAGGCTACCGCTTCTGGAGGCTTCCATCCGCGACTCGGCCCACAAGAGCATCGGGCTGATCAAGATCGACTCGGATTAAACACTTTTTCTAAAGGTGAGAAAAATGCTGAGATTCTAGAGCCATCTACTTCAAATTCACTACTTTTGTTGAAGATCCGTGCTTTTTTACTAGTTTCTCGCTTCGAACTAGAGATTTACCACAATGCATCTCTTGCTAAGAAATGCTTAAATTGTTTAAACATCAATATAGAGTTTATCAATCGCTCCTTTGGCAAACAAAAATCGAAGTTGACTACTCCAGCAATCTGCAACAAACAAAGTTGTTTGTCGATTACTGAGAACAGAATTAACAGAGGTGAATTTTAGGCCTGAGGCCGTTGTCACCAGCTCAGGCACCTGTTGAAATGTTGCTGTCTTCAACCTACGAATCAAATTGGCCTCTGCATTTTGTCAGAAACCCGATGCTATCGTCGTCATCTTCTTCTTCGATAAGAAAGGCTGATATTTATTTTGTTGTTCCGTGGAAGTTGAAGACATCTGTTTGGCAATTGCCATCGGTACTAAATCCTCCTCCCGTGAAAACGATTATTGCAGGAAAAGGAAAAGGAAAAGGAAAGAAAAGAGGAAACCAAAAGAAACTCGTTTGCTGTGCCGTCAGATTCAACCTTTGTCTCTTTCTCGTCCCATCAATACCCATCTCACATTGATCACGTGTGAGTGAAAAAGCTATTTTCGACAATTTTTATCGATTAATTGCTATGCAATCAACAGCAACTCGATCGAACATTAAACTACGAACTCGTTTGAACCAGGATAGTTATTGCCAATGATTAAAAACCAATAATTGAATTGCTTAATTATCGTCGTCGCTGATACTATCAGTGACCCAGGACCACCAGCTCCTGGTCGAACTCAAACCCTTGGGACTCCGCGCCATCGCTGTCGGGCGACTCCTCTTCTTGGCAGTTGGTGCTTCCAGGTGGGCAGTCGATGGCGGCGGAAGATGATGCTTCGTCGGCGGCGGTGTGTCTGGTCAGCGAGGCGACGGTGAGGAGGGCCAGGAGAAGCATGCATGCGCGAAGGGAAGCCATGGCGAAGGTATGAGTAGAGAGGAGGGAGGAGGCGATTTACATAGGCGGTGGAATTAATGCTAAATTTAAGCCATGAAAAAAGAATGGGAGGCTGGAAATTAATTAGGTGATCACCGTACATTCCATCGATTTGACCGGTTAAATCCGTATTAGAGATGTATTAGACAATTAATTCATAATACTAGGAATGAAAATAAATATGAATTTACATATAATTCTTAAAAATAATATTTAACTAGTTGAATATTTTTAATCGGAATAAATTTAAATTTTTTTTACCTTTGACACAAATAAGAGAAAAAATTAGGTGTAAAAGAAAATTGAATGTGAGAGAAAATTATCATGAGAAATAAAGTATGATAGGAAAAAAAAGGTGAGAGAGTGGTGAGAGAAAATGAGGAGAGAGTGTGTGATAGGAGAGAGAAAGTGATGAGAGAGAAAGTGATGAGAGAGAAAGTGAGTGTGATGAAAAAAAATGTAGAGAGGGAAAGTGTGATGAGAGAAAAAAAATGATATGTTCAAGAAAAAAATCTCAAGGAAAAGCTCAATGATAGACACATAAAATGATGGGGCCCACAAAAAGTGAAATGGTGGGTCATAAATTTATGTGTCTATCCTTGAGTTTTTCCTTGAGATTTTTCGTTATGCATATCATTGCTCGAGAGAAAATGATAAGAAATTGAGCAAAGAGAAAATATGATGAAAGAGAAATTGTGCGGAGAGAAAAAGTGTGTAATGGGAGATGATCTTGTCCGATAGTCGAGGTGATGGAAGCTGGGGACGTGGCTCTCCGGCTGACCGTGTGTTGACTCCGCGCGGCCCTGCAACCACAACTACGTCAGTGCCGAGCTAAAGAAGGAGTCCCCGACGTTGGCCCTCCGACGCTCAAGTCAGTCACCGGCGATGTGTGGAAGCAAAGCAAACAAACAGTAGCAACAGTGGATTCTCGCATACTTTCGTTGAAGCTTGGACCCCCCCTTTATATAGGGCTCCTGTAGCGCTTGTGCACGCTTCCTAAAGCGTGCGCGCTTCGGGACAGTAGAAGACGTGTCAAGAAAGTGTTTCTGACACAATACCTTAACGAGTCGAGCATATCTCTAACGTGGCAGTAGAAGCTTCCGCCATACAATCCTCTGTCTGACCATACCGTCGACCATGCCGTCTGTCGACAACACTGACTCCCAAAAGGATACCAACAGATACACCTTTTGTCTATTATTGGGCCGAGCGGAAGAGCCGCTCAGTCTACCTTCATCTTGTCCGAACACTGTTTGCCCCTGGGCCGAGCAAGATAGACGCTCGACCGACATTCCACTATCCCTTGTTCCGCTGATGTACCGAACGGGATTAGTGCTTGGTTGATGGATCTGCTCCTTGGTCGAGTCGGGAAGCTGCTCGGCCATAATATTGATGTGTATAAATGTAGTCCGCATCACATCACTCCACTCTGCTGATTTCGAGGATTGATGTAAGGCCGAATGGGGTTGCCGCTCGACGCGCCTTCGTGGATACTTGTTTTTCGGAGCGTCAGATGTTCAGTGTGTTACCGAGCTATACTGATGTTGGATCGGGTCTTATTTATCCTAGTCGGGCGAGTGGGTTGCCCGAACGGCCGAGGATATTGGGCGTTGGTCCACCTTGACTTTGACCTACACTGTGGTCGTGACCCTCCGCGGGGTGGGCCCCTTATCACTGCATCACAAGCCTCTCTCTCAAGTCTTGTCGAAGGACGTTGTCAGTCCGACTGACTGGACAATTTGTCTCTGAAACGGTTCTTCCACTCGGATGTAGATCCACCCTTGACTTCGGCCTGCTGTGCGACCGCCCCTTGCCGACCGGTCTACTGAAGACTGTCGACCGACCGTAGGTCTGACTTTTTGGGTCGATCAACAAGATGAGCATATGGACTTGGAATGGATTTTTCCTGGTTTCTGTGGACGAATGCGGTTGGGGATGACGACATCCAAATGTCTCGGGAATTGCGCGGATCCTAGTGCATTAAGGTCTAGCGCTTTCCCATACCTCCATTAAATGCTACCCTATGATACAGCGCCACGTGTAGCACCTCTGCTTGCCTCACGCCTGACGCGACGAACGACGATTTGACGCTTTGGTGGTTCAAAATCAACGTCTCGATCTTGTCATCGGATCTGGAGCCCTAGATTGGATAGTCTCCATCGACCAAGCCATAGGTTTATAACCTTACGGCGCCGACTTCTCCTTTGCATTAGCGTCTTCCTCGAGAGCTGCCGGCGATCCGTTCTTGTGTAGCCTTTCGGCGACTTTCTGCGTCCCCTTTCCGGCGACTTCTTCTTCTCCAGTAAGCTTTCCTTTCTTGTTCATCCTTGATCCTTGGCCTTTCTTTTCACTCTCAGTCTTCCAGTAGTGTGTGCTTTTCGTTCGCCCTTCTTTTCTTCGAACTTCTCCATCTGTTTTGACAATGGTGAGCTCCCCGCAATCGTCTAACGTCGGCCCGGGGCTCTGGTACACCACCATAGAGACCAGATTCGATGAGGGTGACATTGAGAGCCTCAACAATGCTTTTGAGATTCCCCCCAATCACGAGCTCGTTTTAGCTTCTCCTTCCGATCGGCCAAATGATCCGTCGACCAACATTTTGTGGCCGATCTCCACTTCCCTATTCATCCATTCATTGTTGAAGTCTGTAATTATTTCCGCGTTTCCCTTCCGCAACTCATGCCGAACTCATTTCGCCTTCTGTGAGGAGTCATCGTGTTGTTTCGGTTGTACGACATCCCTTTGACTCCTCAAGTTTTCCACTACTTCTACTACCCTAAACAATTCAAACTGGGGACTTATCTGTTTTAGTCTCGGGTCGGGTTGATTTTCTTTGACAAAATGTCGACTTCCAATAAACATTGGAAGGAATACTTCTTTTTTATGCATTTTCCTGAGCGGCCAAGCTTTCGGACCCGTTAGCAAGTCGGCTTACCACCTCAACCCGATCTGAAGAAATATAAGAGCCGCTCGGACTACCTTCATGCCGCATCTATGCTGGCCGGCCAGAAGTATGACATCCACAAGTTGTTGCTTGAGGGTGTGTTGTACATCTTTGGCCCTGAGTCTGATTCGTACTGGGCTCCCGACCAGCTTAGGGAAGAGGTTCCATGTACGTTTTTCCTTTGATTCTAATTGATTTTTCTGTTTCTTTTATAGCCGAAGTCATGTTGCGTGCTCGGATGACCAACTTCGCGAAGCTTCAGGACATAAAGATTGAGACGGTTGCTACTGAAGAATTAGCGAGCCGTGGCCTACAGCCGGTCAACTCTCAAGATGAGAGCGTAGCGACTCCCGCCCTGACGAGTGGAGGGGCAGCTAGCCGAGCACCCAATGTTGAGGTTGTTGGCGGCTTGAAGCAACCATTTGAGCAAGTGCCTATCACTCGACCGGAGAGTTCAGGCTCTTCTGGCGAGCCATTGTTAATGCGCAAGAGGCGCCGAGCAGAATCTTCGTGCTTTGCTGCTTCGACGGTGGGATCCGTAGAAAGGGTCGAGGTCGGCACCTCGAATCCGTCCGCAATTCCTGAGACCATGCTTAAGATATCCTCCGACCGGACTCCTTCGGTGGTCGAGCTGCCGCAGAGCCCCTGGCCTCCATGCCTCCATCCTCGCAGCCATCGAGGGTTCTACGATCGGCCATCCTCCCGATATCTGCGTCCCGGTCGGCCGCTCCAGAAGCCTCGACCCACTCGGCCCCGGATGGTCGACAATCAATCACGGCGATTCTCCATCTGTTAACGGAGGAGTACAGCAAGCCGAGCATCCAATCGCACACTCCTGAGCATCAAGTCATCATCCGGGGTCCGCTCGCCCAAGTCTGGAAAGAAACTCAAGCCCGAGCGACGGTGATGCCCCCGGGCGCGCTCGCCAACAACCATACCCAAATGACAACTGGGGTAAGCTCTTACTGTAATTATCTTTCCTCCGATCGGATCTAACTCCTTTCACTGGTTGTAGTATTGGGTGAAGAGTCTGACCATGTGCCACAAGCTTGCCTATTTGGACTACGAGCTAAAGAAGCTGAGAGCCTCAAGCAGCTAACCCGCCGCCGATTCGAAGGAGGTGGCCAAGTTGAAGGCCGACCTGGAGAAGACGACCAAGCTCCTTGAGATCGAACGAGCTAAAACCTTTGGCCAGGAGGAGATGCTGGGCCGACTCAAGAAGCAGGTCAGCACCTTTGACAAAAAGATCGAGTCAGCCACCGCTAGGAAGAACCGGGCCATCGAGGACCTAGAGTTGAAGAACAAGGAGGCTCGAGACCTCGCCAGCAAGCTCAAGGAGGCTGAAGATTTCATGGTGACCGAGCGAGTGAGACGGTCGGCGCAGGAAACTGAGCTCCAGGGTCAGCTTTCCGATAAGGACGTAGCACTGAAGCTGGCCTAGGATGAGCTAGGGAAGGTGAAGATTGAGCTGGAGGGCTCCCGAGCGGTGTTGAAAATTTATCAGGACGCTGAGCCGAGTTGATTTGCAGCAATGAAATAGAACTACATGCGCTCGGACGCGTTCAATGATAAAGTAGTCGCCTGTTATCTTCGGCTCTGTAACCTCATGATAGACGAGACGATCAATCAGCTCAAGGCAAGCGGCCACCTTCCCGCGACCTTGAAGGACAGCGTTATCAGTCGGGATAAGATGACCGACTATTTGACGACGCTCTGGATTACCTTGAGTGAGGTTGAGCGCTGAAAACTTTTTGAAGTCTTAATGTAAGCTCGCCCGTTTGGCAAAGCTCTCATCTTTATCTTACAACTGTAGTCTTGGAAATTTTGATTTTAATATATGTACGTCCATTCGGTGAAGCATTTCTTTTCACAGCGTTTCTTGCCTTTGATTGCAAATACTCATGATCTCGTATCTGCGACTAACTGCTTGACCGTAAGAGCAAGCTCGAATTTAAGGTCGTCGCTCTATCGTTAGTGAAGACGCGTTTAACGTCACCGCTCGATGATTCGGTGAAGACTCGGGTTTAAGGTTGTCGCTCGACCGTTGATGGAGACACGCGTTTAACATCGCCGCTCGACGATTTGGTGAAGACTCGGGTTTATGGTCGCCACTCGATTGTTGGTGGAGACACGTGTTTAACGTCGCCGCTCAACGGTTTGGTGAAGACTCGAGTTTAAGGTCGTTGCTCGACTGCTGGTGGAGACACACGTTTAACGTCACCGCTCGATGATTTGGTGAAGACTCGGGTTTAAGGTTGTCGCTCGACCGTTGGTGGAGACATGCATTTAATGTCACCGCTCGACGATTTGGTGAAGACTCGAGTTTAAGGTTACCGCTCGATCGTTGGTGGAGACGAGAGTTTAAGGTCGCCTCTCGACGATTTGGTGAAGACTCGGGTTTAAGGTCGTCGCTCGACAGTTGGTGGAGACATGTGTTTAAGGTCACCGCTCGACGATTTGGTGAAGATTCGGGTTTAAAGTCGCTGCTTGACCATTGGTGGAGACACGCGTTTAACGTCGTTGCTCGACGATTTGGTAAAGACTCGGGTTTAAGGTCGTCGCTCGACCGTTGGTGAAGACACGCGTTTGACGTCGCCGTTCGATGATTTGGTAAAGACTCGGGTTTAAGGTCGCCGCTTGACCGTTGGTAGAGACACGTGTTTAACGTCCCCGCTCGACGATTTGGTGAAGACTCGGGTTTAAGGTCGTCGCTCAACCATTGATGGAGACACGCGTTTAACGTCGTTGCTCAACGATTTGGTGAAGACTCGGGTTTAAGGTCGCCACTCGACCGTTGGTGGAGATGAGAGTTTAAGGTCGCCGCTCGACCGTTTGATGTGTCGTTCGACATATAGCTTAGAAATCTTTTATTTTGACCCTGCATTCAGAGAGGACGTACAAAAATGTATAAATACACTTCCTACACTTGCGCTCCATGGTCATTCGAGCCGCCTTTCCGTCTCATCCTCTAGATAATAAGCACCCGAGCGGAGCTTTTCCATGACCTTGAAAGGTCCTGCCCAGGGAGCTTCGAGCTTGGTGATGTCCCCAGCTGGCTTAACTTTCTTCCAAATGAGATCGCTGACTTGGAAGGACCTTGAGATCACCCTCCGGTTGTAGGTTTGTTTCATCCGCTGTCGTTGTAGGTTTGGCGCGTGCTTCATCCACCAAGTCCAGCTCCAAAAGCCTTCGCTCGACATCGTCTTCATCATAATGCTGCACCCGATCGGACTCTAATCCGACCTCAACGGGGACGACCGCTTCGCCGCCATACACCAGGTGGAATGGGGTCAGACCAGTCCCTTCCTTTGGCGCCGTGCGAAGGGCCCACAACACACTCGGGTGCTCATCGACCCAGCTGCCTCCCATATGGTCGAGCCAAGGGTGCAAGACTTGGAGAATTTCCCGATTAGTGACTTCTGCTCACCCATTGCTCTGCGGATAGGCCACGGAAGTGAAGGCCTGCTGGGTACCATATTCTTCGCACCACTCCCTGAGCCTCTGACTGACGAATTGTCTTCCATTATCTGAGCTGAGCTAGCGAGGGATGTCGATCCGGCATATGATGTTTTGTCTTAAAAACTTCATGACCATCTACTCAGTTATCTTGGCTAGAGGCTCAGCTTTGACCAATTTGGAGAAGTAGTCCACCGCGACGAGCTGGAACTTTTGTTGACCAGTTGCCATAGGGAAATGTCTGATGATGTCCATGCCCCATTGGTCGAATGAACAAGAGACTGTGGACATCTTCATCTCCTCGGTGGGTCGGTGCGAGATGTTGTGATACTTTTGACAGGACAGACACGTGGCCACTGTCTGAGCGGCGTCCTGCTGGAGGGTTGGCCAAAACTATCCGGCCAGTAGTATCTTCCTTGCAAATGATTGATCGTCAAGATGTCCTACGCAGGATCCCTGGTGCACTTCTTGTAGTATGTAGTTGGCGTCTTTTGACCCGACACACTTAAGCAAAGGTCGGGAGAAGACTTTCTTATACAGCTGATCTCCAATCAGAGTGAATCGTCCGGCTCTTTTTCTTAATAACCGCGCATCTTCATGATCAGACGAGGTAGCTCCCGACCGCAAGAATTCTATTATCGCTATCCTCCAATCATTCGGGAAAGTGAGTCCTTCCATTCGATCGATGTGTGCCACCAAAGAGGTTTTCTCGATCGGCTGCTCCATGACAATTGGCGACAGCGAACTAGCTAACTTGGCCAATTCATCTGTAGCTTGATTTTCTGTTCGGGGGATCTTCTGTATGACGACTTCTTGAAAGTTGGACCTCAGTTTTTCAAAGACCTCTGCGTAGAGCTTAAGTCGGACGTTGCTTATCTCGAATGCTCCGGACAGCTATTGAACGACCAACTGAGAATCCGAATGGATCAAGACTTTGACTGCTCCAACGTGCCGAGCGGCTTGTAATATGGCTATTAGTGCATCGTACTCGGCCTCATTGTTGGTGGCCCTGTAGTCTAGCCGAACGACCAACTGCATTCGATCTTCTTGCGGGGAGATGAGTAGTATGCCGATGTCGCTCCCCTGCCGAGTGGACGAACCATCCACATATATGTTGGGACCGAAAAGTAGCTAGAGGGGGGGTGAATAGCTCGTCGCGTGCTAGATGCTCGTCGTTGCTTGTTTCTTCAAAGATGCGCAGCGGAAATACAAGAAACAAACCACACAACGCTAACAAGGTTGGTTTACTTGGTATCCACCTCACAAGAGGTGACTAGTCCAAGGATCCACACCTACTCACGCACCCTCCACTATGAATAACACTCCTTTATGGTAACTACCAAAGGCGGAGAAGCCCTACAACACTCTCAATACAAGAAGAAGAAAGGGAAATACAAGATAAGCAAAAGCTTACAAGATGTGCAATAAAAATCCTAACCCTAACTTCTTCTTCTTGTCTTTGATCCGCCTCTTGACTTGAAAAGCCTCCAAGAATCTTCAAGAACTGGCGATCTGGAGCTTGGAGAGAGCTATGGAGGTGCTGGAGAGTATCTAGAGTGAATCGGTGAAGTTCTACCGAAGGAAATGAACGCCTGCAGCTTAAATCGACGCCAACGGTCGGATCCCGATCGATTGAATTGCTCCTAATCGATCGGGGAGGCTTTGGATCGATCCACGGATCGATCCAGAGTGCCTCTGTGCTCTCTAGAATAGCCTCTGGATCGATCCAGAGGGGTTCTGTTCGCGGGGACTCACCGGATCGATCGGCCGATCAATCCAGATCTTTTGGATCGATCCACTGATCGATCCAGATCTTCTGGATCGATCCACTGATCGATCCAGATCTGCTGGATCAATCGGCTGATCAATCCAAATCTGCTGAATCAATCGGCTAATCAATCCAAATCTTAGTTTTTGCCCAAAACCAAGTCCAAAGCCCCCTAAACCAACATCTAGTCAACCATGACTTGTTGGTACATAAGACCTAGCATCCGGTCACTCTTGACCAGCTAGGACTCTCTCACCAAGTGTCTGGTCAATCCCTTTGACCCACTTGGACTTTTCTCTTCTTGCCAAGTATCCGGTCAATTCCTCTGACCTACTTGGACTTTTATTCCTCGTGCCTAGTATCCGGTCAATCCCTTTGACCTACTTGGACTCTCACCAGATGTATGGTCAACCTTGACCCCTCTGGATTTCTCCTGCCTGGCTTCATTCACCAGGACTTTCTCAATTGCCTAGCTTCACTCACTAGGTCTTTCACCTGGCTTCACTCACCAGGATTTTTCTCCTGCCTAGCTTCACTCACTAGGTCTTTCACCTGGCTTCACTCACCAGGATTTTCCCTTCTGCCTAGCTTCACTCACTAGGACTTTCTTCTGCCTGGCTTCACTCACCAGGCCTTCCTTCTGTCTAGCTTTACTCACTAAGACTTTCTTCTGCCTGGCTTCACTCACCAGAACTTCCTTCTGCCTGGCTTCACTCACCAGGACTTTCAATCAAGTATCCAGTCAACCTTGACCTACTTGACTTTCCTTCACAATCTTAACTGGTCAACTTTGACCAAACGGGAATTGTATCAACAATCTCCCCAAATGAACAACTGCACCTGCATTGTCCATATCATCTATACCCAATATATTGTCAAACATCGAAACCCAAACCAAGACTCAGGCTTGGTTAACCAGGTCAACCTTGACCTAGGGAATATTGCACCAACAATATATCCTCCAAACGACCTCTAGCTCTGGGCTCTGTACCTCGGTGATGAAATTTGCTAAGGATTGTGCTTTGATGGCAGTTCAAGATTGATACTGGATGTCAACCAGGTCAACCAGGTCAACCTTGACCTAGGGAATCTTGCACCAACAATATATCCTCCAAACGACCTCTAGCTCTGGGCTCTGTACCTCGGTGATGAAATTTGCTAAGGATTGTGCTTTGATGGCAGTTCAAGATTGATACTGGATGTCGAACTCGTTGAGCTCTATTGTCTATTTGATCAGTCGTCCGGACGCCTCAGGATTGAGAAGTACTCTCCCCAAGGGACTATTGGTCATCACGATTATAGAGTGAGCGAGGAAGTACGGGCGAAGCCTCCGAGCGGCAAGCACTAAAGCATAAGCCAGCTTCCTTCAAGTTGCGGGGTGGGGGTATGTCTTGCAGTGCTTTAACTTTGACTGGGTTTGCCTCGATGCCCCACTCGGTTATGATGTAGCTGAGGAAGCGCCCACTCTTTGCGCCGAACAGACACTTGCTTGGGTTTAGTTTTATCCCATAAGCCCTGAGTGTCCGGCAGGTCTCCTCAATATCTGCACATAGGTCATCCACTCGGAGGGATTTTATCAGGATATCATCTACGTATACCTCCATGTTATGATCGATCTGCCGTCAGAACACTTTGTTCATTAATCTTTTATAAGTGGCTCTGACATTCTTGAGTCCGAACGACATGACATTGTAGCAGTACGTACCGTGGATCATAATGAAGTTGATCTTTTCTTGATCGTCGCGGGCGAGCGACACTTGATGATAACCCTGGTAGGCATCCAACATGCAGATCAGCTCGCATCCCGCAGTGGAGTCCACCATCTGATTGATCCGAGGTAGCAGGTGGAAGTCGTTCGGGTATGCCTTGTTCAGGTCACGGAAGTCGATGCAGACTCGCCACTTGTTGTCCGGTTTAGAGACGAGGACAACGTTGGCGAGCCAGATTGGGAACTGAACTTCCCTCACGTGCCCGACTTACAACAGCTTTTCTACCTCCGCCCAGATGATCATGTTCTGCTCGCCACTGAAATCCCTTTTACATTGCTTTACCGGGCGAGCGTCCAGTCGGACATGTAGCTCATGCTGAGCTACGCTTGGGGAGATGTTGGGCAGCTCATGCGTTATCCATGCAAACACGTCATGGTTCTGCTGGAGGCAAGTTACCAATTATGTCTTCTGCTTGACCTCTAAGTCGGCAGCCACGAAAGTAGTGGCCTTTGCTCGGTAAGGATGTATCTGGACTTTCTCTTTTTCTTCGTACATGAGGGTAGGAGGTTTTTCAGTAATAGTGTTTACCTCGAGTCGCAAATTCTTCCGAGCGACTTTGGCCTCGGTCTTGACCATCTTGATGTAGCAACGCCGAGCGGCAAGTTGGTCGCCCTTGACTTCTCCAACCCGGTCATCTACCGGGAACTTAATTTTTTGGCAGTAGGTAGAGACTACTACCCTGAACTCGTTGAGGGTCAGTCGTCCTAGGATGACGTTGTAGGCTGAGGGGGCATCCACCACGATGAAATTCGTGGTCCTAGTCCTCCTGAGCGGCTCCTTTCCGAGTGAAATGGCCAACCTTGTTTGGCCGATCGACAAAACTTCATTGCTAGTGAATCCGTACAGCAGGATCGTCATAGGTAGCTGCTCACCCCGATCGATCTACAGCTGATCGAACGTCTCCTTGAAAATTATGTTCACCGAGCTTCCTGTGTCAACAAAGATATGGTGAATGATATAATTAGTGATCATTGCTCGGATGATCAAGGCGTCGTCATGAGGGATCTCGACTGCCTCCAATTCGAAGCTAATCTCAGGCCCGCTCACCTTCTCCTGGCTACATCCTACTGCATGGATCTCCAGTCATCGGGCGTACGACTTCTGGGCTCGATTGGAGTCGCCGCTAGTTAGTCTGCTGGCGATGATGGTTATTTCTCCCCGGGCGGCATTGCTTATGTTTTCTTCCTCCTGAGCGGAGGGTTGGTTCCGATCGTTCGAGCCTCGGGAGGGATTGACACTCTCCCTTTGTTGTTGATGCTGGTACCGCTCCGACGACTTTCTTGCGTCTCCTTAATGACCGGTGAACTGGTGGCTATGTCGTCGATCGGGAGAGGGGGTTCGACGGCGATACCCACTGGAGCCGGCCGGCTGGCGATCGACTTTAGGCCACGGCAGTCACTCGTATTGTGCGACGCCGACTAATGGAAAGAGAAAAACATAGGTGTCCATACCTTTTCTTTTGACCCCTTCTGCCATCCGGATGCCACATGTTGAATGGCGTGCGTCCTGGTTTCCGCGTGCGATTGCGCTCCTTCGCCCTTGGCCCCCTAGGTGGCTAGTGGTTGCCTGATGGTCGATGCTCGATTGGGATAGAGGGCTCTGTCGTCGCCTCCTTTCTTCTAGTCGCCTGAGCTTCCTCCATATTGATGTACTCGTTGACTTTCTTGAGCATGTGGTCATAGTCCCGGGGCGGCTTCCTGATGAGCGATCAGAAGAGTCCCCCTCGACGAGCCCCTGTATGAAGACATTCATCATTGTCTAGATGAGACCGAAGGGATATCCATGGCTATCTGATTGAAACGCTGAATGTAGGCTCTGAGCGTCTCCTTGGATCCTTGCATCAAGGAGAAAAGGCTAGCGCTTGTCTTTTGGTATCGCCGACTGCTAGTAAAGTGGTGCAAGAAAGCCGTTCGGAAGTCCTTGAAGCTACGTATTGAGTCGTCCGAAAGCCTTCTAAACCAGCGTTGTGCCGAGTCGGAAAATATGATGAGGAAGACTCGGCATTTCACTCCATCCGTGTATTGGTGGAGTGTGGCTTCATTATCGAACCTATCCAGATGATCATTTGGATCGATCGACCCGTTGTAGGACCCGATCGCCAGTGGGGTGTAGTGGTTAGGGAGAGGATCTCGCAATATGTCTTCGGAGAACTCGTGATTGATCCGCTCGGGAGATGCGTTGCCTCGAGGTGCCTTGTCCTTCCATACATTCTGAATGGGGCGCTTCGTCAGAAGAAGATCCCCGCTCTTAGTTGGCTTGGGCTATCTCTAAGGGTGTTTGGAATAGTGCCCGATGAAAAGGTATGAGCGCGGGTGGTGCCTCTCCATGCGTGTCGGTTGGCAATCTATTCTGCCCCCAGATAGAGAGTTGCTCTGGCAGTCCTCCTATGCTGCTCGATCTCCTGCTGCGGAGGTTGCTTGTTGCGCTTGCCGATCGGCTAGTACCTTCTGTTGTTGCTGCTCGACTATTTTATACACTCGGGCATGCACGAGCAGGTCGAGCTCTTCTTGGGTGAGCATCACTGTGTGAAGTCGTCCATCGTCTTCCATCCTCTTGGCTCGGATGCATGTTGTGTTCCCACAGGCGACGCCAAATGATAACCATGATTTTGCAATATTATTTTGAATCATAATGCATATTTTTATTGGTCTATTCATAGCTTAATCTCACATTTACATCATATTTCATAATTGCATATGATTTTGGGCCTAATTACAAATTAGTTTATTTTCATGGTATTTGATGCTAATATTTGTTTATTATTTTGTAGGCATCAAAAGGGTCATGGACCCGATCAGATCAGGCTACACTTGGGCTCAAATCTAGGGCTAAACGAAGCGATCAAGTCTTGGAGTGTTTTGGACCTTCCATTGAAGATCAAGCAGATCAGAGCCATCCATTGAAGATCCGACTCATCCAACCTAATGAGGAGTAGATCTGGACCGTAGATGAAGATCAGTACTTCTGGATCATAGTTTAGGTGATTTTCTACCGTTGATCAAGCTCCGAAGCATCTCAGCCATTG
Organism: Zingiber officinale; assembly: GCF_018446385.1. Lineage (NCBI taxonomy): Eukaryota > Viridiplantae > Streptophyta > Magnoliopsida > Zingiberales > Zingiberaceae > Zingiber > Zingiber officinale. The sequence continues at coordinate 18,577,867 of NC_056004.1, forward strand.
GATCATATCTGAGGAGATTTAAAATCCGCGAGAAGCTACAATGCTTCCTGGGCTCGGGCGTTCACGATTTTCCACTGTTCCTGCGTCTTCTTCCTCAATGACGCCGAGTTCCCGTTCCACAATTCAAATCCGAGAGCAGACTTTTTTCTCCGACGGCGATCCTGAGCTGTCGGCGTCCATCTTCCGAGATCGGAGAGTGCTAGAGGGAGGTTTCTTTGCACGACTTGGAGTCTGTTTCATCGCCGTGATCCTGTGAGAGGGAGGTTTCTCGATCAGCGATCTTCGCATCCACCAGAGCTCGAAGGGAGGTTTCTGAGAGTCTTTGATCATCTTTCCGATCTCCATTCCACAGCAAAACTTGGACGATGTGGCCATTCGATCCGGTTTGCGAATTTACAGATTCATGCTCTGTTCTTTGTTTGATGGGGTTACCAGTCGGATGTGAGTTTAAGGGGAGGTTTCCAAGATCTGTGATCGTTCTCTGGTGATGGTTGGGAGCTTAGTTGATTGTTTGTTGGATGTTGGAGGGGAGGTTTCCAAAGACATATCTGTTGACAGCAGATTGATGAAGTTTGGTTACGGTTTGGGTTTATGGAATGTTTAGGGTTTTAGGTTTCTTTGTTTTGACTTTGAATTGTTCATGTTCATGCTCAGATCTTCAGATCTGAAACTTTCTTTTGCAATTCCAATTTCTGTTTGAGATTTTGTATTTCTGATTTCAAATTCTTGCTTTCAAACCCGGACCTACTATACTTTGGCAAATCATCTTTGTTCTGTTAGGTTTATTTTGCAATACTGATACTGATAGTTTTAGGTTTTTGTAATCTAGTTAGTAATCCTTTGTTCTGATTTAGATCTTTGTATTTGTAATCTTGCTTGAATGAAGATTGATAAACTCTAGCTATGATTGTTACCTCTGTTTGGTATAATTTTGTTTGAGCTTACGATTTACTTATTAAGTTTGATTGTGGATGTGAATTGAAGGGTTGATGATTGATTTTCTTAATTAAATAGTGCATTTAAATTTGAATTTAATTGAAACTAACTTTGTGAGAACGAAATTGTGTTGTGAATCCTTCTCTGATTTCGTAAATGGTTTTATTAGATGAATCCAAATTGTGTGTGAATCAAGTGGAAAAGCATAATAGATCTTGATGATGTAATAATTTCATTTGAATCAATTCTAGAACATTCACACATTTATTAGTTACCCTTGGAAAAAAACGACTTGAGACTCCTTACTACAACATTTGTCTTAATCTTAATGAGTTTCGATTTTAATTAATTTGGAGCGCCTCGTGATATGCTAAAAGGCCGACACCACCAAATATGATCATGTCTGATAGTCGAGGCGACGGAAGCTGGGGACGTGGCGCTCAGGCTGACCGTGTGTTGACTTTGCGCGGCCCTGTAACCACAACTACGTCAATGTCGAGCCAGGGAAGGAGTCCCCGACGTTAGCCCTCCGACGCTCAAGTCAGTCACCGGCGATGTGTGGAAGCAAAACAAAGTAACAAATAGTAGCAACAACAGTAGATTCTCGCATACCTCCGCTGAAGCTTAGACCTCCTTTTATATAGGGCTCCTGTAGCGCGCGTGCACACTTCCCAAGGCGTGCACGCTTCTCCACGATTTCCATGAAAAGACATGTCAAGAAAGTGTCTCTAACACAATACCTTAATGAGCCGAGCATATCTCTGGCGTGACAGTAGAAGCTTCCGCCGTACGATCCTCTGCCTGATCATGCCGTCGACTATGCCGTTTATCTGCAGCACTGACTCCCACAAAGATACCGACAGATACACCTTTTGTTTGTTATTGGGCCAAGCGGAAGAGCCGCTCGGTCGACCTTCATCTTGTCCGAACACTGTCTGCCCCTGTGCCAAGTAGGATAGACGCTCGGCCGACATTCCACTATCCCTTGTTCCGCTGATGTGCTGAACGAGATTAGTGCTTGGCTGACGGATCTGCTCCTTAGCCGAGACGGGAAGCTGCTCGACCATAATATGATGTGTATGAATGTAGTCTGCATCACATCACTCCACTCTACTGATTTCGAGGATTGATGTAAGGTCGAACGGGGTTGCCGCTCGGCGCGCCTTCGTAGATACTTGCTTTTCGGAGCGTCGGATGGTCGGCGTGTTATCGAGCTGTACTGATGTTGGATCGGGTCTTCATTATCCCAGTCAGGCGAGTGGGCTGCCCGAACGACCGAGGATATAGGGCGTTGATCCACCTTGACTTTGACCTACACCGTGGTCGTGACCCTCCGCAGGGTGAGCCCTCATCACTACATCAGGAGAGAATGAAGAGAGGGAAAGTGTGATGAGAGAAAATAAGGAGAGAGAGTATGGTATGAGAGATTGACGAGAGAAAAAATGTGATGAGAAAGAAAGTGTAATGAAAAAATGAGGAGAGAATGTGTAATGGGAGAGAAAGTGTGATGAAAGAGAAAATGTGATGGAAGAGAATAAAGAGAGAGAGAATACAGGGAGAAAATGGTAAAGAATGTATGGTGGCAAAAGACAAATATGTTCGCCTCCAGCGTTCCCACAACTCGTCCCAAGGCCAACACGGATGGTAAAGAATGTATGATAAGAGAGAATAAGGAGAGAAAGTATGTTGAGAGAAAAAGTATAATGAGAGAATGAGGAGAGAGAAAGTATGATGAGAGATAATAAGGAGAGAGAAAGTGAAATGAAAGAAAAATTGAATAAATATATTAAGAATATTTTTGTCTAAAACTTAATTTTTATTCTCATTTTTATCAAAATCGAAGGGAAGAGGTGAGTTTTATCAATACCTAAATTTTTTAATTTCATTTCAAAATTTTAATTTCATTTCCATCACAAAAACATAAATTTAGGAATAAATTTATTCTCTTACTCCTAAACATTTAAATCAAACGTCACTTAAATTTTTTTAAAGGTTAAATAATATATTGTATTTTTTTTAAATTACTAAAATCACCAATACTCCGCGACAAAAGGGGTGAGGGGTATTTTGAAAATTCTAATCTATGTTTAGCTACTCATCAATTTTTTTTTAAAAGAGCATTTATAATTATTTAACTGCTATAACTTACCCAGATAATACCGAATCGGAGCCATTCTCACGGAAATTCATAGATTTGTTCTAGAACCATCTACACTGCCTGACGACTATTTACCACGCTTCGATTCCTTGCCTGAAACACTCGTCACTAAGCGGGTTCGTCGCCGCTTCTTTAGCTCCTATTCTCCGGCGAATTCATGGCGACTGGGCTATCCCGATGCAGGTTGGGCACTTCCTCTACCGTCTCCCTCCACCCTCCTCTTGCCACTTCGAGGCTCAGTTCCGGTCGATCTCCCGGACCTCCTCGTTCCTTCCTCTGCCACCCCAATCCAGAAGCGGATTTACTTCGGCCGGATTGAGATGCAAGGTGGGTCAGAGGGGGCGTCGGATGGGGATCAGGTGCGAAACGGCTGAAGCTTCAAGGGAGAAATTCGAGTACCAGGCTGAGGTAGGTCGCCGTTTCTTCTGCATTTTACTTGCTATCTTGAATTTAAATATTTTATTTCTGAAATTGCGTCGGATGGTTCTCTGTGCATTTTATTGTTGTTGGGTTCTTTAAGTCTGTTGGTTCAACTATAGAACTTGACTCTTTGAGCATGGCATCTCAGGTTCTCCTGATATACTTCAGATAAAAGAGATTTTCTCTAACTGAGGAAGATTTTCATTTTGACGACATTTTTGATAAAGAGATGTAGACAAAATAGTTATGATACCTTAATGTTCAGCGAATTTTATGTTCATAACAACTTAGATTCTTCTTAGCTCTCTGGATAGACTTGTAATCCTGTTAAGGTTTTAAGTCTATTCTTGCATGTCCTGTTTGTTCCTAAGCATTGGTTTGGCCTTTTGTATTAGTTTCAACTTTCAATCATATATATTCTTTTAAAATAATTTTATACTTTGTGGCTTTATACTTTAAGATGTTGGTTAAATGCATGTCAGTTAGCTGTTGGATTTGATTGTCCATAGTCGGTATAGTCACTGATCCTGCTCCAAGATCCTCAAGGTTGACTCGTTGACTTATTGATAAGAAAGTTGACCACTTTTGAAAAGATTATTGTTAGGGATCCGTCAGAGACTAGTATCAAATTTCTTTTTGGAAGAAGAAAATATATCCTCCTTTTCTCTCCTTAGCGCTATCCTTTTATACCTTTTCGGTGGACTCTTCTTCTTCTTCCTCTAATTAATGATGTTGCATTAAGTATAGAGGATCTTTGTTTTTGCTTCTTCTATGTATTTAATGAAGCTATAATACTTGCATAATTAATGAGGGAGGCTATTGTTTTGCTCCGTCTGACTGTTCCCTTTTCCCATGCACTAAGGGATTAATAATAGGTATTTAATGTAGGCGACATTAATTCACTATAACAGAACAACATTTCCCCTAATCAAGAGGGTATAGGTTCTCTAGTCAGTGACACAGCTACAGGAGACTAGTCATACAGTGCCTCAAGGATATACCCTTGGGCACATGCGAGCGTCATGTCCATGCCTGGTTGGCCCGATCGACTTGTTGAACGCCATGTACGCCCGATTAGGAGGTACAACTACCGATCGGCTAGAACAAGGCTTGTATCAACCGCGACCTTGACGACCTCGATCAAGAGGCACTATAGCTGGTAGGCTGAACAAGGTTTATATTGACCGCGACCTTGATTCTGACCGTTACGCCATTCCTTATGTTGACCGCCACATCATTCTTTTCGTTGACTTCTTGACGCCATTTGGTGCCCTCTTTGAACCGCCACATCACAAGCCTCTCCCTCTAGTCCAATCGAAGGAGGTGTGAACCCGACTGACTGGAGACATCGACTTAGTCAAAAACCTAAGTGCTCTCTTCCACGTGGAGAGAGAGAACAAAAATCTTCCATATTTATTGAAGCATGTACCAAGGGATTTTGCATTTATGAGGCGTGGTGCTTATTAATGAAGTGTGTCACGCTTCGTAATTGATTTATGATGTCATAACCTTGTTGGGCCAATAGCCTTACAAGGCTTGTGTACTTGATTGTGATCACATCAGGTGATATGATTGATCGAGGTTTGATTTGTTGGTGAAAATAATGATTTGGGAAAGGTTCCTCGATAATCGTGCCTGATCAGACGGACAAAAATTAATCCCGCTTACCTTTGTCCCCTAATCCTACGATTACCATTGAAGAACCATCAAAGAACCAAAGGTATATTAGGTTTTTAGGGCATTCTCTCCTCCCATGTTGCTTCTTCCTGTGCTAATCTTCGGCTGCGACTTCAGCGATCCTTTCCTCTCAATCTTCTTCATTCCTAGCTTTCACCCTCCGTGTAAGTCCTCCCTTTCCTCTTCATGGTATAACTTTCATTGCCTAGACTTCATTTAGCACTTGTAACCTTCTAAATTCCCAATGTCATTCATTCCATGGTATAAATCCACCCGTTCATCCATGACCGGGGAGCTTCGAGGGGGACTTAGACTAGATTACGACATTCCAACTGATTATGTAATCTGAATACCTTGAAGGGATCAGGTACCCTCCATGCCTCCGTCGGGATTCATCACCTTTTTCCATGGGCAGATTGAAAGTGGACTTCGATTTCCAATTCCTGAACTTTTTTGGGACATTTCTGCATATTTTGGCATCTCCCTGCACCAGTTGGCCCCAAATGCCATTAGGATTTTGTGCGGCGCTGCTGTAATTTTCCGATTGTATGACATTCCTTTGACTCCTACTTTTTTCCATTACTTTTTTCTCCCAAAATGGTAGAATTAGGAGCTTTCCACTTTATGCCCCGAGCAGGATGTAAGTTCTTAGACGAAAACTCGTCCTCACATAAAGGTTGGAAGAATAGATTCTTTTACTTAAAACCACTAGCCCCCTTCACTTTACTGACCGGCTGGCGAGGAGAGCTCCCTGATCCGCCGCTGCACGAGAAATATAAAAAAGACCCAGAATATTTACAGGCTGTGGAGACGTTGATTGGCTTGTGTTTCAATTGCACTACCATTATCCAAAATGAAGGTATGCTCTACCGAGCTCATTTATGCCCCAATGCGGCCGACCTGGAGAAGTTGTGTTGGGGTTATAAGGTTATAAACATAGTCCCACATTGAAAACATTTGAGAAAGATCATGGGTTTATAAGAAAAAGATGATCTCCATTGGCATGAGGCCTTTTGGAAAAAGCTCAAGAGCTAAACCATGAGGGCTTAGGCCCAAAGTGGACAATATCATACCATTGTGGAAAATCTAAATTCTTTCAATTCTTTAATTGGTATCAAAGTGAGGTCGCTCTTCACCCGACTAACCGTCGGAAGAAGCACCAGTCAGAGCCATGATCCAAGATCGAACCATGTGGGTGAAACCTTGAACGAAGTAGGGGAGACTACTCAAGGGGAGGCCTTGAGCAGATAAAGAGTGACTCGATACTTGAGGGAGACCATGTGGTCCTTTGTTTGAGGGAGAGATTGTTGGGGTTGCAAATATAGTCCCACATTGAAAACACATGGGAAAGATCATGGGTTTATAAGAAAAAGATATCTTCATTGGCATGAGGTCTTTTAGACAGTGCTCAAGAGCAAAACCATGAGGACTTAGGTCTAAAGTGGACAATGTCATACCATCGTGGAAAATATAAATTCTTTTCGATCCTACAAGTTGCTCGGTAAGTCTTTCCTCCCACTCATTTTTTGTGAGAGCTAATTAAAGTTTCTTGTTTGCTTGCAGAGGAAACCATGTTGAGTGTCTCAATGAGCAAACTATTGAATGCGAGTGAGCACCATTTCGGGCGTTAGCTACACTAGAGGTTTCATCAGATGCCGCTGACAGAGCATCCACTGAAGCCGATCTACCTCCTCCTCGAGAGCCCATGAGTGCGGATGTGGAGGTGGGATCCTCCAGCCAAGCTAGAGCATCTACCGAAGGAGGCTCTTCAGTGGTGTCTCCTCCCGCCAAGCTAGTCAAGGAAGTCGCACAAGGCACCTCCCCTCCAGTCGAAAGTGCTCCTCTTATCTAGATCGAAGAGGTAACAGAAGAGCGAATCGAGGGAGACACCGAGTGGTGGCCCCCTCTAAAGTAGTGGCCAACTCCTCTACCACTAATAAAAAAAATGTAAATGCCTCACATTGTTCGGCCGAGTGGTGGCCCCCTCTGAAGAACCATTTCACCGACTAGGCGCAGGCATTATGATAAGAGAACCTTCGGCAAGTTCTCACCAGGGCTAGATGATCAACTTCTGAGACACCGATTGGCGTACCCTCGGGCTCAATAGGAGGGGAGTCTATTCCTGAGATTGAGGCATCTACAGGATCAACATTTCCTCAGATTCCCGCAAGCCCAAGTCTATTTGAAGAATTGTCGCGTCAAGCTGGTCCGCTGAAGCTGTTTAACACTGGTGATTATGCTAAGTCTTTACACAATTTGGATGTAATCGTGGTTAGCCGCGCCGCTCTAATGCATCCATTCCTAAGGTATACACTTGAAATTTAGCACTGCTAATTTGTTTTGCGCCAATTTGCAAACGTACCCTTTGCAGCTATGGACAGAACATCTACACATCCATAACTGTATCCCAAACTTGGTGAAACAGATCGGACAATTGCTGAAATAAGTTGTCGATCTGGAGGCATGTTTATTAGAATTATCCTGCTTATTGGAGGAAGTTGCCCCAGGCAAAGGAAGAAAGTCACCTACAAGCAAACTTAGCCACTAGACTCCACGAGAAGCTAGAACTATCTAGAGCACGAGTATTCTCCATACAAGCTGAGCTGGACGAAGCTATGCAAAGAGAAAAAACCTCTTAATTACAAATAAGCTCGTTGACAGTTGTTCGGGATGAACTCTCTATTGGGGTTACCGCTCAGGAGACTCGATTTGCTGACCTGGGCAAAGAAATTTACGACCTGCACAACCTAATAAACCAAGCGAAAGTAGAGGCTACCTCTTCTCAATAATAAGCAGCAGAAGCCATTCAAAGTCAGGTAACAGCACAGACACAGCTGGAGAGGTGCAATTTGAACTGACCTCCTACAAGGCTCGAGAGGAAGAATGTCGAGCGAACTTTAAAGTGGAGTTCCTGAAATCTGAGGAGTACTTTGGGTTGTTAGCTGCTCAAATCTTGAAAAGAATGAAATAGGGCTTTGAACGAGCTATTCGTCAGTTTATCCAAGTCGGGCTAATATCCCAAGGTAATGAACTAGAGTTTTTGGACATAGGTAAAGTATGTGAAGAATTACCTGAGTCAGAGAAGGCTCTATAAATGTTTGATGACTCCCCAAACTTGACAAGCCATAAGGCTTTTTGATTTTCTTGTAGATAAGTTGTTTATCTATGAGCTATTTTGCTTGGATTTCTCATTCAAATATGTTGATAGATTGTTGTTTCATGCACATAAATGTTTGATCGAGAACAATACTATATTCTTGATCAATATCACAACCACCATCCCGAGTGCAGAACACTTAGCTGGATTTAGACTTTATAGGAAAATCCCGTTCGGGAAGGTTGAACCCTTGCATATGAGAATGACTTTAAATAGCTTCCAAGCTTCCGCTCGGGGAAGGTTGAACCCTCTCATAGGAGGATAACTTTATTAGCTTCCACTCAGGGAAGGTTGAACCCTCGCAAAGGTGGATAACTCTATTAGCTTCCGCTCGGGGAAGGTTGAACCCTCGCATAGGAGGATACTAGCTTCCGCTCGGGAAGGTTGAACTCTCGCATAGGAAGATGACTTTATTAGCTTCCGCTTGGGGAAGGTTGAACTCTCGCATAGGAGGATTCGCTCGGGAAGATTGAACCCTCACATAAGAGGAGAACTGTTATTATCTTCCGCCCGGGAATATTGAACCCTCACATAAGATATTCGCAACCTATATGTTAATTAACCAAAGTTGGAGCTTTTGTTTCTGTAAGATTAAACATACTTAAACAAAAAAAAGTAGGCAATAAATAAGGGATATTAACCCTTATGAACCTCTGTAAGACTGTAAATGATTGGCGTTCCAGGGTCAGGATATTTTTCCTCTGTTGAGTTCTTCCAAATAACAACTCCCCGTACTCAGCTTCCTGGTAATCCGGTAAGGACCTCCCCATTGTGGCTCCAACTTATTAACATCACCAACTGAATTAATCCTTCTCTACACTAGATCTCCAACTTGAAATGATCGGGGGATCACCCTTTTGTTATATGTTTGCCTCATCCTTTGTCGCTGTAAGCCGAGCCACAGCTTTATCTCCGACTTCAGTTACTAAGTCAAGGTCAATGAGGCGCTGCTCGGTATTATTCGCTTCCTTGTAATTTTGTCGCCGAACAGATTCTTCTCCAACCTCTATTGGTACAACGGCTTCCCCTCCATATACTAAGTGAAAAGGAGTTTCACCAGTACTTTCTCTTGGAGTTGTACGATATGCCCAAAGAATGCTTGGGATTTATTCAACCCAACTACCTTTAACCTGATCCAATTTGATTCTAAGACCTCTAATGTTTTCCCGATTCACAACTTTAGCCTGCCCATTACTTTGTGGGTAAGCTACAAATGTGAAAGTTTGTTGAATACCTAATCCTTCACACCATTCTTGAAGCTTACATCCTTGGAATTGCCTTCCATTGTCTGATACAAATTTGTGAGGAACCCCATATTGGCAAATAATGTTTTGCCATAAAACCTTCATAACCGCTTCTTTTGTAATTCGCGCTAGGGCTTCAGCTTCCACTTACTTTGAAAATTAGTCAACTATGACCAATAGAAACTTCTTCCACTGTGGCTCGATCGGGAATGATTTCACTATATCCATCTCCCACTGATCAAATGGATAAGAGAGAAGTATTTAATAGTTTGGTAGGGCGATGAAACAGTGGTTGATGCCTTTAACAATGCTCACAAGTAGCAACAAATTTGGTTGTATCTGCTTATAATGTTGGCAAAAAGTAATTGGCCAATAGAAGCTTGCGAGCCATAGCTCTTCCTCCTATAAGACTGCCACAGATGCCTACATGAATCTCCCTCGTGACATAATCAGTGCCATTGGGCCCAAGATATTTGAGAAAAGGACGAGCAAAAGCTTGGAAGTATAAATGCTCCCCTATCATTGTATACCAAGGGGCTCTCCTCCTTAATAAATGAGCTTCGGATGAATTAGCTCGTAATGCGCCGTGTTGGAGGAAAGAATTATAGACGTCCTACAATCTATGTCTTGCCTGTCAATCTAGTCTATGTGCGCAACATATAAAGTGTGAGCGACTGGATCCTCTTTAGCCCAAGTGGCCAAGACACTTGCCATCTTCTCCAATTCATCTGCCTTGAGGTTGTCCTATCGGGGTATTTTCTTAAGGGTTACCTCTTGAAAATCGGTCATTAACTTTTCATAAACTTCCGCATACCACCTCTATCGCTCGTTTCGGATCTCGAAGGTACCCTCCAATTGCTGGGCTATCAGTTGTGAATAATCAGAGTATATAATTATCCGAGTGGCTCCCACTCTTTTTGCCGCTTGAAGACCAACCAACAGGGCCTCATATTTCGCTTCATTATTGAACGCTCGAAAGGTAAGCCGAACGGCTAATTGCAAAATGTCCTGTCGAGGAGAGATTAGCAATACTCCCACTCCACTAGCCATGCGAGCCATCCACATATACTTTCTAAGTTTTGTCTGAGTTGGTATCAGAAATTTCCATCATAAAATTGACTAGAGCTTGTGCTTTAATTGTCGTATGAGGTTGATATTGAACATCATATTCTCCAAGCTCCGTTGTCCATTTTACTAGGTGTCCTGAGACTTTAGGGTTGATCAGGATCTGACCAAGCTGGCTATTCGTAAGGACAATGATGGGATGAGACAGAAAATATGGCCTCAACCACATAACGGTTAAGGCCAATCCTAACACTAACTTCTCTGGCACGGGATATCTACTTTCTACATTTTTTAATAAATAGCTATGGAAATAAATTGGGTATTGAACTGTACCTTCTTCCCACAATAAGACTAATCCAACAGTCTGCTCAGTTGCCGATAAATATAAAAATAATGTTGCTCCTACTATAGGTTTGGATAATACGAGTAGATCAACTAAATATTCCTTGAGCTTGTTGAAGGCTTGATCACATCTGGCGTCCCACTCAAATTTGGATGCTTTACGGAGGACTTTGAAAAATGGTAGACTTTGATCGGCCATTCGGGAGATAAATCTAGACAGAGCTGTTACTCGACCTACTAATCTTTCTTGAAGATTTCGCGAAGGAGCCATACGCTGCAGAGCTTCTACCTTTTATAGGTTAGCCTCGATGCCCCGTTCAGTCACCATATGCCCCCAAGAAATGCCCACTCTTTACTCCAAAGACACACTTCTTTGTGTTTAATTTGAGCCTAAGTCTCCTCAAAGTATTACAAGTCTTTTGAATGCCCGTAATTAAATCTTCACTTGGATTGTTTTTATGAGTATGTCATTCGCATAGACTTTCAGATTTCGTCCGATTTGGTATTTAAACACCTGATCCATCATCCTCTGATAAGTGGCTCTTGCGTTTTTAAGACTGAACGACATAACGGTGTAGCAAAATGTCCCGTCTGCAGTGACAAAACTTACTTTTTCTTGATCACTAGGAGCTAATGGGCTTGATGATAGCCCTGATAAGCATCCAATATATAAATATACTCACACCCAGAGGCTGAATCTACCATCTAGTCTATGCGAGGGAGGGGATAACAATTCTTCGGGCACGCTCGATTGAGGTCCTGAAAGTCAATATAGACACGCCATTTATCACCTGGTTTTGGTACTAACATAACGTTTGCCAACTAACTTAGGAATTGTTCCTCTCTTATATGTCCTGCCTCAAGGAGTTTGTCTGCCTTTACTTGGATGATCTCATCTTGCTGAGCACTAAAATGTCTCCTTCTTTGTTTGTCTGGTCGGGAATCAGGAAATATATTTAATTTGTTCTCTATCAAAAATACCTTTGACTTCATTTGCTGACTAGGAAGAGACATCATAGTTTTTCCTCAAGTAGTATTCCAACTTTTGCTTTAAGTGTGGTTCCAGATCGGCAGATATTCAGGTAATGCTATCTTCCTGCTCAGGATGGATGCAAATCTCCTCTTGTTCAGCTTCCTTCGATCGATGAGGGTTCTCATTTTCAACCGGTCGGGGCAAGGGTTCCAGCTTTTACTTTAAGCGCGGTTCCAGATCGGCAAAGATTCGGGTGACGTCGTCTTCCTGCTCAAGATGGATGTGAATCTCCTCTTGTTCATCTTCGGTCGGTGAGATTTCTCATCTTCAGCCGGTGGGGCAAGGGAAGGTCTTGGGCAATTTGAAAAGTTTCAGAGTTCTACGAACCTTTCGGGATTCTTGCCGAACAATATCCTCGTAACATTTTCGGGATGCTAGTTGATCACCTCTCACTTCCATCACTTGGGGTTACCCATTGGAAATTTGATCTTTTAGTGATAAGTGGAAACGACTGCTTGGAAACCATTTAGTGCGGGTCTCCCCAAAATTACATTGTAGGATGAAGTGATGTCTACCACCATAAAAGGTGTTCTCCTGGTCCTCTCCAGAGCAGCGTCCCCGAGTGATACCGAGAGGGAAATCACCTTGCGCGGTTGTACTTGATGTCCAGTAAACCCGATCAATGGAGTAGCTAGGAGTTGCAACTCTTCATTATCAATTTACATTTGATCCTGCTCTAAGATCCTCAAGGTTGACTCGCTGGCTTACTTGTAAGAAGGTTGACCACTCTAGGGACCCTGTCAGTATCTGATTTCTTTTTGGAAGAAGAAAATATATCCTTTTTTTCTCTTCTTAGCACTATCCTTTTATACCTTTTTGGTGGACTTTTCTTCTTCCTCTAATTAATGATATTGTATTAAGTATAGAGGATCTTTGTTTTTGCTTCTTCTATGTATTTAATGAAGCTATAATATTTGCATGAAGCTCCCGTTATACGGGGTCTCAGGGAAGGATCCATTGTACGTAGCCTTACCTTACTTTTTGCAAGAGACTGTTTCCAGGATTCGAACCCGTGACCTTTCGGTCACAAAGTAACAACTTTACCGTTGTGCCAAGGCTCCCTTTCCCCATGCACTAAGGGATTAATAATAGGTATTTAATGTAGGCGGCATTAATTCACAGAAATAGTGATATAACAACATTTATCTAGTCGGTGACTCAACTACAAGAGACTGGTCATATAGTGTCTCAAGGATATGCTCTTGGACACATGCGAGCGTCATGTCCATTCCCGATCGACTTACTGAACGCCCGATCGGAGGTACGTTCGCCCAATCGGGAGGTACAACTACCGATCGGCTAGAACAAGGCTTGTATCAACTGTGACTTTGATGAACCCCGATCAGGAGGCACTATAGCTGGTCGGCTGAACAAGGTTTATATTGACCGTGGTCGTGATTCTGACCGTCACATCATTGCTTATGTTGACCACTATGCCATTCTTTTCATTGACTTCTTGACACCACGTGGCTCCCTCTTTGAATCGCCACATCAGTCACAAAGAGGTGTTTCTCAGGGAACTTGTAAGGTTGGTTTAAATATTTGTATTTTATCCTGTATGTTGATTATAGTAACAGATTGCTGATAAAAAAATGTGATATTTTTCTAGCCGATTTTCTTTCTATATTTGTTGGAGATACAATATAATATCATTATTTGGGTATATATGGTCAACTAAGGTTAAGAGTTATAGTTATGTATTCTGTTGCCCTTTTTTCACAATCGGTACATATTCTATCATCTTAAAACTAATACTACAAAAAAAAAAAAAAGTAACATCATTTCCTTAATATGGTCTCAAGTGGGAAAGCTTGATGTATATATATATATATATATATATTACTTCCTTTAACTGCAATGTTAGTTCAGTCCATCTTTGTTGCAGTCTTAGATGGATGTGCTGAAAACATCATTTTGCAACAAGTGATATGGTAGCTCTGAATGATGTTTTACTCATCTTCAGTGACATTAACGTGCTCCAAAAAAAATGCTACAGAAATTTGTTGGAGTTGTGTACTTTTGTTGAACCTAAGTATGTTTTTGCATTTATGTTGTGATTGCTGGCTGGTATACCAGATTTTTATGAGGTTGAAGTTGCCTTCCATGTAAAAGAACAATCATCTTTTCATTCTCTTTTAGCTGTACTGAGTTTTTTTTTTTTGGCTTCATGAATTATTGCTCATAAGATATATACACATTCGAGAAGTGTTTTTAGCACAATGAAGATGGTTGCTTTTGTTGGTAGCAAAAAGGTGAAACCGTCGTCTCGACGGCCCCTCTAGGGTGGCCTCCCACTGTCTAGAAAGGAGGTAAATCATGAGGGGTTTCGCCTAGCAATAACAGCGCATGCAAGGAGAGGTTGAGGCAACTAGTGAAGCATTGCACAACTATTGGGAATTGACTCGAGACCTATTGGTAGTAACACCCTTGCATGAGCTAACTGCGTTAGCCGTGGGGGCAAGATGGATGCTTTTATTGACATGTCATTCCGATGTGGTTTGGTTATAATATAGTATGCTTGCATTATACAGCAATGCAAGTGATGCTCTGGACTAGCCGATCCCACCTAGTGGGTTGTAGATTCCTTAGCCGCTCGGAGTTGACTCTAGACCTATTGGCAGTAACACCCCTGCATGAACCAACAACGCTAGCCCGTGGGGGCAAGTTGGGTGCTTTTCTTGACATGTCATTCCGATGTGGTTTGGTTATAATATAATATGTTTGCATTATACAACAATGCAAGTGATGCTCTGGACTAGCCGACCCCATCTAGTGGGTTGCAGATTTCTCGCTAATGAGTGATGCGGTCATGAGGGTGACCTGGAAATTCGCATCAAGCCTGATCTAGATAATGGTACTATAACAATAATGTATTTCATTTCTTTTCCCTTTACTTCTGTTGTTCTTATGAGTTATGTAAGCAGTTTGTTTAAACTGACAGAGATATTGGTATTGGAATGACCAAATAAGAGCTAATCGATTGCTTGGAATTGTTGCTCAGCGTGGAACATCAACATTTTTGAAAGCTCTAAAGGTATCCCTTTTTTTTCCTGCTCCTTGAGGTTTCAACATCCTCTTATGCCACCTTGATCATCACCAGTTTCTACTATTTCACATTTTTTTATGGGATGATGCTTAGGAGAACAAAGACCTTGGGTCAGATAATGGATTGATTGGTCAGTTTGGTGTTGGTTTTTATTCAGCATTCCTTGTTGCTGAAAGGGTACACATTGTGTTGTGGCACTTCCTATCTACTTGGTAGTTGAAAGATGTCTGATGGTGCTCTCTGAGTGCTAGATTATTATTGCTTATTGCTGAACAGGTTGTGGTGTCAACAAAAAGTCCAAAATCTGATAATGAGAGAAGAAACTGATCCTGAGAAATTAATAAAACATGGAACTCTGATCACCCTGTTTTTAAGCGGTTCAAATCCTCTAGTTCGTAATCCCCGGTCCCTTCTTGGTCCTTTTCGCAATTTGCACGTAGGATCGCAGCCGGAATCCAGCCAAAATTGGCTACGATCTCTCCTGAGTTCATCTTCCCACCTAGGTTATAGTTTTGGGTGAACCCAAGAGAGATCCCAACCAATTTTGGCTGGATTTTGACCACGATCTGACGTGCAAATTGTGAAAGGGACCAGGGATTGCAGACCAGAAGATCTGGATTTGTTTTTAAGAGTATAGATACTTGAGCTTTATGTGGCCCCTAAAACTTGAGTTCTTGTTTTCTTTAGTCCTCGTCTTTTTTCCTCTTATTATCAGCCCGATGATAAGTTTGAATTTACGGATCCATCACGAATCCAAGGATTGGTCAAAAATTACTCTCAATTTGTTTCCTTCCCATGGCAGGAGAAATCAGGGACAGTGGAGGTGAAGGCATAGTTCTTTCCTGATTCTATATGGATTGATCATGCATATTCATGCTGATGTTCTGCTTTTTTTCTCCTTCCTGTTTGGTGTTAGTTGTGGAATATTATTTTTCCCAATGTTTTCATGGGTTGACTACATTGGATAGGTTGAGAAAGAAGAGGAACCAAAAGAAGGAGAGGAAGCCAAACCTGAGGTAGGGTTTCTTCTGTATGATTCAATTGCTTTTATGGGCAACCTGGTATCTCACTTCCTGCTTACTGGCAGGGTGAGAAGAAAAAGAAGAAAACTGTGACTGAGAAGTATTGGGACTGGGAATTAGCAAATGAGACAAAACCTATGGGTAGGTTTCAGTATTTGATGTCTGCTATTCCTGACTTGAGTCACTTGGATTCCTTGTACACGATGTGTTGGTTTTTTTCATGGACCTGTAATAAACCACATCGTTGTTAAATATCAGATGTGAAATCCAAAGGAAATCAAGAAAGATGAATATAATGAGTTCTACAAAAAGGTATTCAATGAGTTCCTGGATCCTCTTGCTTACACCCACGTCACCAGAGGTATTTTGTAACTAAATATATCTTGAGAGATTCTGGAAAGCAGAACCAGAATCAATATGCAGATAAATTTGACATAATTCTTTACTAAACAGGGTGAGGTGGAATTTAGGAGTGTTCTATATATACCTGGAATGGCACCTCTAAATGAGGATATTGTAAATCCCAAGACAAAATATCCACTTGTACGTTAAGCGTGTTTTTATTTTTGATGACTTTCATGGTGAACTGGTGAGCTTAAAATAAATCATTTCTTGTTTGGAGATATATGTAGTTGTATTATTTATAAACACTTAATAGTTTATATATCTCAATATGCTGATGATTAGTCCAAATTTTCAGTTTCCTCAGTACTTGAGTTTTGTAAAGGGTGTAGTTGATTCAAATGGCCTTGCATGTCTCACGGGAGATCTTTCAAGAAAGTCAAATTGTAAGTTGTTTATTTTTGATAAATTTCTCCCTGTTGACTACTTCTGTTGCTGTTAACAGGTAAGAATTATGCGAAAGAGACTTGTCAGTAAGACATTTAACATGATTCAAGAATTATCTGAAAGCGAAGACAGAGGTATCTAATTGTAATGGCCAGTACTTTCATTTTCTATTGCACCATTAATCATGTGTCTGTTGCAGGACTATAAGAAGTTTTGGGAGAATTTTGGCGAGCTTATCAAATTAGGATGTATTGAGGACTCTGGAAATCACAAGCGGTCGACACCTTTGCTGCGCTTTTACTCTTCCAAGAGTGAGGAAGAATATTACTTGGCATCAGACAGTCTTAAATTTGCCAAGACTGCCCCATTTCTGGAGAAATTTATCGAGAAGGGATATCGAAGTAAGTGTTAATTTAAATATTGGATTGCTTCCTTCTTGAATCTTCAAGCACTCATGTTTGATCTACAGATATTGTATCTTGTGGAACCTATCGATGAAGTTGCCATACAGAATCTTCAGACATACAAAGAAAAGAAATTTGTTGGCATTGGCAAAGATGATTATATCTATGTTTCATGGAGCAACTTATATTCCTTCATATTTGTAGATTATCAACTCCATCCACGCAGAGCTGATCGAGATATCCATTACAGGGGATGGGGATGAGGATGAGGTGAAGGTAAGAGAAGAAAAGCAAGAATACAATCTACTGTGTGACTGGATGAAGCAGCAGCTCGATGACAAGGAAACAAAAGTCCAGGTTTCTAAGAGGCTTTGTTCCTCACCTTGTGTGCTTGTTTCTGGCAAGTTTGGCTGGTCAGCAAACATGGAAGGTATTGTCCTTAGCTTACTTCAATTATCTTACAAATCTTAGTTTCATCAAAAGCAAATGTTTTCCTTTCCTACACTTTTGGAAGCACATACGCTTGGTGATACATAAAGCTTGGAATCCATGGGGGGGAGAAGAATCTTGGAAATCAATGCTGAACACCCTATTGTAAAAGATTTAAATGTAAGATTTTTGACAGTCTTGTAAACAATGTGAGTTCACGACTTTGTAGACTCCATTGTTACGTGTTTATTTGATTTGCAGGCTGCTTGCAAGAACGATCCAAGCAGCACGGAAGCAAGACTAAAGAGAGCTGTGGATCTACTATATGACACAGCACTGATATTATGATTCATGATAATTGGCCATCATTTTAATTATGTTTTTTTTTATTTTCTAAGAGAGAATTAGAAAGGAAAAGCCGCAACAAAGAATTGTTTCACATCCAAAAAACTGATTTCCAATGAAAATTATATCAGGGTTTAATTTTTAAATCATTTAATTCAATGAAAAATCTTATGTGGAAAGGATTGTAAAGTAATTTGATTTTAAGTGAAAATTATACCGTAAGTCCTTCAGCGGTTGGGCTCTGATCACAGATTCACAACGCATGATTCCGTAAATACCGACAATTTATGGACCAATACGAAAATATCTGTCTCGAGTAAGAACACAGATGAGACTCATAGGGTTTAAGAAGGGGCAGGGTCTTTGGTGGGCGTGAAGGCGCCGCCTCTCTTGTTCCTCTGCGCCGCCTCTTCAACTCTCGATTGGTCTCCTCTTTCGATCACTGATGTACACTCTCGTCCACTAGCTCGCAGCACTCTGACCGCTGATCGATTTTCGTCGTAAAGCTTGGATTTTTCAGTGTGATGGCGCTGTCTGCATCCTTCCAATCCTAAGGTTCGTGCACCTTCTCCAGACCGCTATCATTTTGAGAGATCGCGACTCCAGTTCGTCGTCGGGCAGCATAGGTATGTGGCGCAGCATTGCAAGAACGGGAGTCCGATCCTCTCGTAACCTCAGATTGCCTGGTGGTCGGTCGGATACGCACCCTTCCGTCTCGGGATTTCTAGGTTCCTCTCCAAATTCATTCCCACGCGAGGAAAGTAAGTTCTTGGATGCGCCTCTAGCTGCTAAGCTCTTGGGCGCCGGGTGCCGACGGGATGGAGAGTGTCTGCCGGATTTATGGCGTATGAATCCGTCAATTTTGGGGGCATCTGAGTTAATTTCGAATTCCAGGAGCTTCTCCAGCGTCGCAAAGACTGTCTCTTCTTCTGATGAGGCTGCCTTTACTGATGCTGATGAAGATATCTCGATAAGTGGGGTGGTGCAGCCCTTGTTTCAGTTGAAGAATAATGACGTTAGCCGAGGCAAGGACAAGGAGGAAGGGGTTATATCTGAGATTAAGCTGAATCATCCGAGGGAGATAGAAGGAACCGATTCAGCCAAGTATGCAGCTCTACACCAGAGACAAATAAAGTTGGAGACTGACGCTTGGGAGGCAGCAGCAAAAGAGTATAAGGAACTCTTGATGGAAATGTGCAAGAAAAAGCTAGCCCCCAATTTGCCATACGTCAAGTCCTTGTTCTTGGACTGGTTTGAACCATTCAGGGATCAGATAGCTGCAGAGCAGGAAAGGTGTAAGGGTCAAACAAAGTTACCATATGCTCCGTTTTTCAATCTCCTTCCAGCAGATATGATGGCAATCATCACCATGCACAAGCTTATGAGTCTTCTAATGACGGGTAGTGGAGATGGGATTGTCCGTGTAGGTCCAGCTTCATGCAACGTTGGTGAGGCTATTGAGCAAGAGGTGCTAATATCTTCTTATGCTATACTTTCATATTTTCATTTTTTTTTGTCCATGGACTATCTTCTGTGTTTATGGTTCTTATGTTAAAATAATTACAGGAAATATTTATTTATGTGTTTTTGTCCATTGACTATCTACAGTATTTGTGGTTCTTATGCTAAATTAATCTTAGGAACTAGGAACTAGATAACCAACTTACAAAGTCCTAATTTGCTCATCTGTTAAGGTTGGGTAATACAAGCTTAATATGCTCCACTCGATATCAATGACAATTGTCTCAAATTGTGAATTTCTAGTGAAGTCTGTTGCATATTCCTTCTGGAAAATTGGAATCCTAACCTGTTCATTTGGTTTTAGAACATATTGAGCATCTTATTTAGTAAAACTAAATTTATTAGCAAATCTTAGTTAATATAAGAGCATGGACTATCAGTATCACTGAGGAAGAGTACTCAGAATTGTTCTTCTTATTAAAGGCCTAGTCTTTTCTAAATAAAGGTCTGTCATCATTTTGAAGCAATCATAAGATCATATTTCCTATTTGAAAATTTTCTAAACCCAGTCTCTGATCCTACAAAGGTTGAACATTCAAATCTTTCCATTTTTGACACAGTAAACTTCTATGTTATTTTATGCAAATAAAATAATTGCATTTACTTATTGACTATTAACTAGGCTTGGAAGAACTGAGACTAAAAATTTAGCAAGTACCACAATCGGATTCCCCTATCACGGGGCATTGCTTTAATCAATTTGTATGGGACAAGAAGCCAACTGACTCTGCATTTCATCTTGCGGATATGCTAGTTTTTGGTACTTATAAATGAGACTGGTGCTTCTACCAGTCAAAATTTGATCTGTGGTTTACAAGTTGTCATATAATCACTAGGAAGGGTCTCAGCAAGAAATTCAAATTGATCTTAAGAAGACTGTGGTTGATATCTTCTCTTTAACAAACTCAAATAAAATGTGCATCCATTCAAAAGTGCATAGGCCTTCAGGTTATTGTAGAATGAGAGACCTCTTTCCATATCAACTTAGCAGATTTGTACTTGAACGAAATTTATCAAGCCAAGTATATAAGCCTTACAGTTTATTGCAGAATTAAATTGTACCTTATTTCCGATCAACTTGTCCATCAGTCTCATGCATATCCAATTGATTCTGTTGTTGTTGTTATTACTTTTGACCACAGAATTCATTATGACGTTCAGAAGCGAAAACCTTTTGTCAGAATATTACAGGTTAATGGTCATTGATGTTGCTTCTAATTGGAAATTTACTGCTTAATGGTTTGATATTGCAGTTATCTGATGGTATTTTTTGCCTTGTATTTCTCAGATGTCTTAATTTTTATTCTAGTTGTTCATGGATGGTAATTAAGTATTATAATATTCATTTAGTCATTTTGGTTAGCTTTATGTTTTCATTTGTTGTTGAATTGTATATTTGAGGTATGATATGGTAATGCTACTATAATAACTTCTAGTTTCCTTGGTTAACACGGAATTGCTTGTGCTCATTGAGCCGTACTGGCCTAATTTGTGCACACTTCTGCATGGATCAGGTTAGAATTCACAGTTTTTTAGAGAAGACAAAAAAGAAAGATAGCAAGAAAAAGATAACTGAAGAAGAGGAGGGCGACACTGTGACAAAGGATCAACAGTTTTTGAGGAAGAAGGTAAAAACTTTGATAAAGAAGCAGAAGCTTCGCCAAGTAGCGCAGATTGTTAAGGACCAAGATGACTCAAAGCCTTGGGGTCTGGATATGCATGCCAAGGTATAATTTCTTTCGTTTAGAAATTTCATATTGTATCAGCTGTATAATTTTACCTTGCATGCATTTTTTTTGTTAGGTTGGGAGCCGTTTGATTGACCTATTATTGGAGACTGCTTATATACACTCCCCTGCTAGCCAGTCAGCAGATGGTCTTGTAGCTATTCGACCAGCATTCAGACACTGCCACAGAACTAGGACCAATGATCAACAGTAAAGCTCTTGATATTAGTTCTCCTTTTAAGATGGTGAAAGATCATTGTTTTCCATAAACTGATTTTAGTTCTTTATCTACAGAAAGCCTGGCCGCCTTTTTGGGGTTATCGAATGTGATCCATTAGTTCGGCAAGGATTGGACAAGACGGTTAGTTTGATAATTTGTTCATCTCTTTCATTTGTGATATTTGCTCTGAACAAATTCTGTTTAACAGGCAACACACATTGTTATGCGTTACATGCCTATGTTGGTGCCTCCAGTTGGTTGGACAGGGTAAGTGCTTATTGATGCCAATAATGCTTGACTGTTGATTTAATTAGTCATTTTTCCTCATCAATCTAATGATAAGATTTCTAAAAAGAAAGATTCTTATTAATGGATTTATTTTGATGTTTTAGGTACAACAAAGGAGGACATTTTTTTCTACCATCTTATGTAATGAGAATACATGGGGCAAGACAACAAAGGGAGGCAGTTAAAAGGACTCCAAGAAAGCAGATGCAAACTATCTTCGAGGTTTTATATCGTGAAAACTTGTTAAACTTGTACATTGTTTATGCAATTATAAACTCAAGAATATTTTCTTTATGGTGCCGACTGAGTTGCTAAAGACATTGTCTATTGATACTTAACCTTGGATCAAATCCCACATCATTGATTATCTTCTAGATTTTTTTATTCATGTTATTGTTTCATTGGAACTCATTCTAATTCTTTTGGTTTCCCTAATTATTGATATATGCATCTATAATTGTAAAGTTTTGATTATATAATAATTTAGTCTGCATATTGAAATAGTTGGTCTTTTTCTTTTTATCCTGATGGTGGCCTTTTCCATTTTAAAGCGGTTTGTTTTTTTCATTAAATTACCATGCATGGCTTCCACATATGGAAATGCATGATTGAAATATGCACGAGCTTCTATGATACTTGCATCGTTTTGCTAATGATTTGTATTGTTGCTAGCAAGAGCCTGCTTAGCAACATTTTTTTCGCGTATCTGCACAACGGCTTCCACCTACTCAGCAATTTGGGGGTGGTTATTGTCTAGGATAAGGTATTCTGTGAATTAGCAGAGAACTAATCGTACGTATTTCAGGCTCTGGACACGCTTGGTAGTACTAAATGGAGGGTAAACAAAGGGGTACTTAGTATTGTAGAAAGAATATGGTCCAATGGAGGATGTCTTGCTGGCTTGGTTGACCGTGAAGTTGTGAGTTTTTCTTGGCTCTTTATATTATCTTTGATACATACTTTTTTTTTTTTACAATGTAACTTGTTCAAGTCTCATTTTCGATATGTTCCAACTCCAGATCCCTCTTCCTGAGAAACCTGATACTGAAGATGAGACTGAACTTCGGGCGTGGAAGTTGAAAATGAGATTTGTTAAGAAGAAAATTAGCGAAAGACATTCTCAAAGCTGTGATGTGGAACTTAAACTCTCTGTAGGAAGATACCTTTTGTATTACTTCCATAAGTTCCTTTACCAACATTTATATCTAAAATATGAACTCATCCTTTATTCTTGAAATCAGGTAGCTAGAAAGATGGAAGATGAGGAGGGATTCTATTATCCACACAACCTGGACTTCAGAGGGCGTGCTTATCCAATGCACCCCTACCTAAACCATCTTGGTTCTGATTTATGCCGAGGAATTTTAGAGTTTGCAGAGGGAAGGGCACTTGGAAAATCTGGCTTACGTTGGTTAAAAATTCATTTAGCAAATTTATATGGTGGTGGAGTGAACAAGTTGTCTTATGATGGTCGAATAGCATTTACAGAAAGTCACTTGGAGGATATATTTGACTCTGCGGATAGACCACTTGAGGGTGGGCGTTGGTGGTTAGATGCTGAAGACCCCTTCCAATGCCTGTCAGTTTGTATCAATCTCGCTGAGGCATTAAGAAGCTCTTCTCCAGAAACTACAATTTCACACATACCTGTACATCAGGTGCATGAGTATTCTAGTGTCATGTTCTCTGCTTAAATGATGCAATAATTTGCCTTTGATTAGTCTCTGTTTCTAGTTGAAAATCATGACTTGTTTTATATCAGCTATTATGTTTCAATTATCCACATGAATTAGGATTCTATAATCATTGGGATCAAGAAACCTATGGGAACTTTAGGAATGTTGAAAGAGAATAAAATGAAAGAAAGTGAAAGGGAATAAAAAAGAAAAATAAATCATAAACAAAAAAAAAAGAACAGAAAAGAAAAAGGAAGGTGGGTTAGGGGTCACTTGAAGGATTTATAATAGTTATATGGATACCTAAAGTATGAAAAAAGTTGATGTTCTTGTCCCAACCGTTCTTGTTAATCCTGATACCACTAGTAAAAGGTGAATTAATATAAACTTGTGAATGTCAGCTCCCTACATTATCTGATGGACAATTGCTTGGTGTCAAACAGACTTCACAATTGGTAGACCACTATATATTGAATTATTTTAACAGAACATGTTTTGTATGAAGTAAATGCAAAACAATGCTCCTGTTTTTTATAGAAATTGAAAGGAGATAGATTTAAATAGTTTGGCGAAACAACTAGATAGTAATTTTTTCTGAGTTCATAGAACAACAATATTTTAGAGTTTTATAATGTGTGTGTGTGTGTGTTTTTTTTTTTCATTTATTCGACAGCTTTGTTATTCCCTCTTAACTGTGATATTGCTAATCCCGTGAATAGTCTTTTTTGGCTTTACTATTATTTTGTTACTAAAAGTGGTTATTCTGTGCAATCAAAATAGTGCCTGAAACTTTCTATTTCCTTTTTCAGGATGGATCTTGTAATGGACTTCAACACTATGCAGCTTTAGGAAGAGATAAGGTAGATCCTCTCTTTTGTTATTGCAAATTGCATTCTTGTAAAGGGATTTTGTTATCAAAGCAATATTCATTTTGATGAAGTCGGAAGCAAAGTGCTAGAGTAGAATGTATCTTTCGAAAGTTTTAAAATATATTTTCTCTAAGATTTAACTGTTGATCTTACTAAGAACTTATTGAAATTGGAAGCCTTATTTTGGTGTTGACTAGTCTCATGAAGATGATGCATCACTCTCAATCGAGCATAACACTATTGTCCAGGGAGATGTCAACAACAATGGAGGTATTCTGTGGTGATGGTAGCTGTTGGCTTCTTATCCCATCCCATCTCCTAGGACATGATGGTCGTTGCTGCACTAGGGTCTTGACACTCAATGTTTTGGTGGAATTGGCTGCTACCATCTCTTGCTGAACTTTGTTTTTTGTTGTGTTCGAATTTGTAGCTGTTTTATTTGATTACTTTAAGTTCTTTTGGTCCTTGTGCAGTTCATATTTAGTAGGCTTTTTATTTGCATCTCTTATTTAGTCAGAATATTACACTAAATATTGTTATGCTTAATTTGAGGCCAACAGAGAGCATTGCTTCTATTAATAAAACAAATTATAACTAATATTGTGTACATGTTTTCATTTTTATTATACTATCTAATTTCTTTCTTTTTATATAATGTAACATTTTTTGAATTCTAATTAACTCAACTTCAAATTGAATTTAGTTTGGGGCTGCTGCGGTAAACCTAGTTGATGGAGACAAGCCTGCAGATGTTTACTCGGGCATAGCTGCTGGGTATGTTCTTGTGCTTCAATAATTTGTTTATTGTTCAATTACTTCAATAACTTGTTTAATTATGTTTGATTCATTTTTCTTGTCTTAATTTCCTAGATGCTTGGGTAATATTATGTTGGATTGATAAATTTTATTCTGGCATGCCAACTATTTAGAGGCTATGCAATTCAACTTGAAATGTTTAGGGTCAGTTTACATGGATGAAAACTATGGGAGGGAGGAGGGAAAGTAACACAAAATATGTCCATAATGATGAAGTTCCATGTACTTTAATTAAATACAAATTTATTTAATTAAGTGAAAATTAATTAATTAATTATACTATTTTTAATTTATTTCATTGGAACACATGATAATTATAATATGTGTACTTGGCACAACACTTTGATTAAATAAAAATTTATTGAATTTAGTTAAAAAATAATTTATTTTATTAATTTTAATTTAGTTCATTGGAACACATGATAATTATAATATGTGTGCATCCAATGAATTTGATAATATTTTAAAAAAAAACCTATAAAATTCAGTTCGAAAGTATAAAAAAATTTCAACTTTGAATTTAATTTTATTAAGTATAAAAAATATTAAATCTAAATGTTTCAAATTTGATTGAGTTGAATCAATCTAACTTTATATATATTTTTAAGAAAAATTCATATTTAAATATATTTAATTATAAAATTCAAAATCTAATTGAAGCCTAAAATATAATATTTTACATACTAAAATTTGAAAAATCTTATATCTATTTATTTTTTACTCATCTAATAATTATAGTTAGAAACAAAATTAAATTAAAACCAAATGAGGGAATTTAAATTATTTCACTACATTAAAAAAAAATATTTATGTTTGTAAAAAAAAATACAAAGTGATACTTAATACTCAATTTTCTTATCAAATAATATGAATAAATTTCAAACACAATTATATAAACACATAAAAATATATATTCATTTCAAATAAAATTACATGTTTAACAATCAAAGCCTTTTGCAAATTTTAAATTGTTATAATGCTACAAATTCAAAGCAAAACATAACCATATCCTAGTTTATTGAAAACCAAGGAATGTCTAATTTCCTCATTACTTATTCAATAGATTTATTTGAAATTATTATATGCAATTGTTATGAAACAAAAGAAGTACATAATTTACAATTGGCTAAAGTTAAAAAAAAACCTGGTGGTTACAAGCATTTTTAATTATTAAAGTGATTAAATTAATCAATAAATATAAACAAAATAGCAAACATATATTAATAATGTAATTAATTATTAAATAAACAACTTATTTCAATAAAAAGTTAATTATAGGATACAAATTTTACTGAGTAAAATTAATTTTGCTTTTATTAATAATTCAATTAAACAATATCGAATTCATATAGACACGGTATGATAGAGTCGTTTTGATCGGAAAATGAAATTGATGCATGGTTTGAAATTTCAAACCTTGGTAGTAATACAATTACAATGAGTTTATTCATTCTAAAGGGTTTTTCAAGTACATTCTAAGAAAAAAAATACAGCTCAGTGCACAAAACTCCCGTCAATGCGGGTTCCGGGGAAAGGTCGAACCACAAGAGGTTGTCTTTGCGACTCGATCTTGTTACTACAAGGTCACATGGCAACAACTTTACTATTGCATCAAAGGTTCCCTTTAGGTACATACTAAGAAACTTAAAACGAAAATATAGCAATCAACTAATTACTAAGAGAAATTATTAATTAAAACATAGATAAAACAAACTATAAATCCTCAATGAGCAATGATAAATCTCCAAAAGGCTATAACACCAATGTATATTTTAGAGCAATCTAATGTCCTGACACCCTACATGCTCACCTTGGGTAAATCTAGAAACAAGATAATACAAACATTAACTAGGGAAATAGCTACTTAGGTGAATGTTTACTAAGCTTGTATGGATTTTTAATATTGGTAGCAAATCAAGTAGGGATAAAATTGGTATAGCCACCCCAATTAGTTGGTACAAATATGATTTGATCATGAATGATGACGATGACAATGATAGAACATTGTTGATTAATATTGATTGATATATTTCATGGGTTTTTGATTAGATGATTGACATGGATATTTTTCTATGTGGAAATGGGGAAGTGTGAATTGGATGTTTATCAATATACTTTACTGGTTAGAGATTAGCCATTTTGTTACTATAAATATGTTTTTAATATTTTTTAATACCGAGCACATATGCACCTCTATTCTATATATTCGCTATGCCGTGGGTCAACACATACTGCATATAACCATATATGCATTCTGAAATCTTGGCAGGGACGTAAAGACCATTGTATGAAATGCTATAAGCAAGTATTCAACCACTGTATTTTCTACTTGCCCACTTTTTATAAAGTGGTTTCCATTAGCTGGATAACATAGTCACACTCTCTCTTAAGGGGACACCTACACTGTGTTGGATGTGCAAATTCACCTATTTTCTCCTGTCCAGTGTGCACTGTACACAGAAAGGGCTGCCTGTTGCAGCAACATCTATGCAGCTTTACAATTTAAGAATTTAATTGTTTTTTAGCTGAATTATTTAGTGAGATGTCTTACATAATCAAAGCTTATTTTGATTTATCTCCTCTAACTTCTGTGCACCTCTTAGAGCTACTAATTAATTAAAAGTTTGCAATCTACTGCTTAAACTTTTTTGCATTTTCACTACCCTTTCAACTGAGAAAAATCTTCAAGGATATTGTCTAATTGAAATTGACATTGGTTAGCCTTTTGGAACGCTGAAATAAGTCATTATGAATATCATTTATATAATGCAGGGTCCAAAAAATCATGCAACGAGATGCACAGCAAGATCCTGCTGAAAACCCAAATGCTTTACTGGCCAGAGTATTAGTTGGTCAGGTTTGTACATTGCCTGGTCTACATTGTCCTAATACTTTGCTGTATCTAGTTTGAATTTGCAGCAAGAACACTTTTGATTGTTCACCTGTAGACTGTTGATTCTAACATGAATTATTGAATTGATTGTTCTTTTCTAATACTTTTTATGCCATGTATGGAAGTAGGTGGAAATAGAGGACTTGCTTTTCTTGTTAATCATGCATTAGATTTTGGTTGCTCCTTTGTAATTGTTTTTGCTTTTATTAAGGTTGATAGGAAGTTGGTGAAGCAGACTGTCATGACGTCTGTTTATGGTGTAACTTATATTGGAGCTCGAGACCAAATAAAAAGAAGATTAAAGGATCGTGGTGTTTTTGCTGATCAAAGAGAGCTATCTAGTGCTGCTAGTTATGCTGCTAAAGTAAGAAATAATCTTCTTCTCACTTTACTCTTTTCATTATGTACTTTAGGTTTAGTTGAATGTTTTTTTGTTTATCTGAGTATCTTGATCATCTGTTTGTGTTTATCTGAGCATCTATGATCATCTGTACAGACGACGTTGACTGCATTAGGGGAGATGTTTGAATCTGCACGTTGTATTATGAACTGGCTTGGTGATTGCGCGAAGGTTTGTAATTAGTTAATTAGTCATCAATACTACAAAGCTTATCAGAACTAAAACTCAAGTATACAGGCTACTTTTAGCCAATTAAGGTTACTTTTAGCCGATAAAGGCTGCTTTCTGGATAGAGATGTTGAAAATGCTGTTAAGTTAGCTATTTCTTCTACTATGAACTATGCTAAAACTACATTACATACTGTCTTAAACATGAATTTCCTCAGAATATCGTGTTTTCTTGAACACAATTTTCTATTAACATAGTGCTTTAATTTTCCTTGATATAAAATTAGGTATTAGCTTTTGATTACACTGATGATTATGCTTGTGTTTTCTTTCATATTTTTAGAAACCTAAGTACTGGAAAAGGTAATAAACTGAGTTGTCTTGTTCTACAGATTATTGCTACAAAAAACCATGCAGTGAGGTGGACTAGTCCTCTTGGACTTCCTGTAGTTCAGCCATATCGTGCACTTGGAACACAACTTGTAAGTTATACTTGAAGCTATTGATGCAAGATTCCAGTCTTCGTTCTTCTTTATTGGGCATTAACTAATCTTTCCATATATATTAACAATGTCGTGCAGGTTAGAACATCTCTTCAGGTAGTGTCCTTACAAAAGGAAACTGACAAGGTCTGCTTCTATTTTCTTCACCATTTTTTTTTTTTTTTGCCTGTAGCTGAAGATATTAGCATGACCTCTTCTTTGATCCGTGATCAAGATTTTAGATGCTCATCTTTTGAGCCTTCCTGTTCCTTATATAGGTCTTGGTGAAACGACAAAGAACAGCATTTCCCCCAAACTTTGTTCACTCTCTTGATGGCTCTCACATGATGATGACTGCAGTTGCCTGTAAAAGAGCAGGATTAAGCTTTGCAGGTTTGTTCTTTTGTTATGGAAGACACCTTTACATAATTAAATACAGTTCTTTTCTACTGCATCCATGAAGTGGCTGATTATACATCCTTTTATTTCTGTTGCAGGAGTCCATGATTCATTCTGGACACATGCATGCAATGTCGACCAGATGAATACAATTCTTCGTGAAAAGTTTGTGGAACTCTATGAGAAGCCCATATTGGAAAATGTAATAACATTTTCCACACCTTTTTTTTCTAATGTCAGAATAGTTTAAATGTAGTTGTTTAATCCTTCCCCGTTTGAGGGCAGTTCCTGACATGCCATACGGTACTCTTTTGCAGCTACTGGAAAGCTTTCAGCAAAACTTTCCGACCTTAGAATTCCCACCTTTGCCGGAGCGGGGAGATTTTGATCCGAGAGATGTTCTGAATTCTACTTATTTTTTCAACTAATGTGACTGTTCCCTTCCAGCTCTTCGCCTTGATGTTGGTTGTAAGACTCAAACATCTGCATCTTCGTTTGGCCATGCAAGGATGCTGCTTCTTCATGCAGCAGTCTCCACGACTGAAGTTCAGGGAAAGTCGTTTCTGCGTTATGTTTCGCCGAGGTCCAAATTCGATGAGATTTATTTATCGATTAAATAAATCAGTGCAGACGTCAGGGTAAAAGCAATAAAATGTTAATCAGGGACAGGATGAACTTCCTATATACGCACTGAACTAGCCTTGAGAATGAGCAGGTAAGTTCAAGCAGTGGAAACTATGACAATGCCTCACAATAAATGCCAAGACATTCGAGATCACAGAGATCTAGATAACCTTTTTGAGAAGTTTCTTTTTGTAAAATTAGTTTGAATGAGATTTTGCACGAGTTTTTTTTTAGTTGTTGTTGTTTTATTTATATGTTCTTTGATATCAAATATACCTAGAAAATTTGTAAGGAAAATGTAGCATATACTTTGAATTCTCTTCGGTTAATGCTATATTGCTCTTGTTTATTCCTTACCTTTATTGTTTTAGCGTGGTGGAAGAGATTGATCTCAATGATAATACACATTGTTTATTTTATTTGAATCTGAAATGTATGGTTACTTGTTTTTTTGTTGGATGACAATTGATTATAGATAAATGAGTTAAATTGATATAATAACATTATTGGAGAAGATTTAATTTTATTGCTCTTGATTAAAAAAAAACCTGGAAGAAAAAACATATTATTATATTAATGTCAAGCTTTGTGTACAAGCTCTCCGACGAGACACGTCACCTTGGTCCGGAGAGCTCCATGGCTTGGACCAGCAACGACGAGTCGTCGGAAAACCTCTCCGACGGCAATTCGAACCCGTCCTCGAACTTGCGTCCGCCACTGCCTCCGACGCCGCCCATGAGTACTTGGCCGGACGCTGCCGCCTGCTCCGCTTCCTTTTCCAGCATCCGTACCACCTCCGCCATCCTCGGCCGCTCCCCCGGCACGTGCCGCGTGCACAGCAGCGCCACGCGCACCATTTCCTCCGCCTCCGCCTCGTCGTACCCCTTCCTCTTCAGTTCCTCGTCCACCAGCACCTCCACCACCTTCTTCTCCTCCTCCCTGTGCGCCTCGCGCACCCACTCGATCATGGCCCCCTTCTGGCTCGCGGCCCTCGAAGACCCCGCGACGAGCTCGAGGAGGAGGATCCCGAAGCCGAAGACGTCCGTCTTCTCGGAGGACTGCCCGGTGGAGAGGTACTCCGGCGCGATGTGTCCGGCCGTGCCCCGCACCGCGGTGGTCACGTGGGAGTCGCCGTGGTCCAGCATCTTGGCGAGGCCGAAGTCTCCCACCACGGCCTCGCACTCGTCGTCCAGCAAGATGTTAGCCGCCTTGACGTCGCGGTGGATGATCTTGGGGTCGCACTGCTCGTGAAGGTACAGCAGCCCCCTGGCCGCCCCCACCGCGATCCTCTTCCTCCTCCGCCACTCCAACGACGGCCTCGCTGCACGAATTTATAACACAGTAACAATCCAAAGCCAAATCGCTAAATCCACCATCAACTCCACCAACCTCTGAGGCGGGAAGCGACGCTGCCATTGGACATGAAGGGATAAACGAGGAGCCTCTCCGTCGCAGTCATGCAGTACCCCCACAGCCTGAGCAGGTTCCTGTGCACCGCCAAGCTTATCATTTCCACTTCGGTCTGGAACTGGACCTCCCCGCCGGCGGCGTTTCCGTCCCTGAGCCTCTTCACCGCCACCACCGTCCCGTCCCGCAGTTTCCCCTTGTAAACGTTTCCGAATCCGCCTCTTCCCAGTATGTTCTTGCTGCTGAAGTTGTCGGTTGCAATTTGCAGCTCCCTGAACTGGAACCTCCTCAGGTTTCCATGGCAGAGTTCCTCCTTGTGTTGCTCTGCAAAATCAAATGCCATCGACATTGCTGCTTTTAAAAACTGATCTGACATCCTCATCACTGGTGTTAGGACTGCTCACCATTGACATCTAAGAACAGATTCTGGTTGTGCCTTTGCCTCCACCAGAGATAAAATCCCAGGACAAGGCTGATTGTAGCTACACACGCAAAGCTGGATGCAAATGCAAGAACTTTGCGAACTTTCGGCCTTCCTGAAGTCAGGACACCTTGACAAAGAGAACTTCAAATAAGTATTCAGAATCAAGATTTTGATCATCACTTCGGATACTTCATTTACCTTGAGTGTTATTTGAGTTGGAGGAGATCGGCACTGGTGGTGTGTCGAAACATCTCTGTTCTGAACCAGTTGGGCAAATTAAAGGATTGCCTACAATGCTGCGGAAAAAGAAAATAAATGCAGAAACCAATTATTGTTCCTTTGAAGTTTCATGGCATAGACTTACTTAACTGTCTTGGCAGGAAACTTGGGTATAGGGCCACTAAAGTTGTTGTAAGACAAGTCCCTGAATCGTGGAAATAATACATAAGGAAAAAAAAATTTATTTCTTAGATAATTAAATAGCAGGCAGATAAACTCACAAAAAGGTTAGAGCAGTGATGTTTGCCAAAGGCACAGGAAATGCTCCACTGAAACTGTTATTATTTAGCCTCCTGTTGGCAAAGAACAGTTCTTAGTTTATGATTTTTCCACCATGGAAATACTGTTTTTTTTATGAAAAAAAAAACTTACAGGTACTGAAGGCCCTTCAAGCTTCCTGCTGAAGCAGGAATTTCACCCCAAAATTTGTTGTTGGAGAGATCGAGTTTATGGAGTTTGGAGAGCTTCCCAATCTCTTGTGGCACTAATCCTGATATGTTGTTATTCTGCAGGAGACTGAAAACATACGATGATGTTGTCAGAATGGATCAAAGTAACGTGTTGAGTTAAAGAATTTATAGAGTTCCTACACGAACTCAAGATTTGTAAGGTTCCCTATGCTTGGAGAAAGAGTTCCTGAGAGATTCTGGCTAGGAATTTCCCTGTAAAAAAATTGCCACTGAAAAGAATTACAATTCTCTTTTCCTTGCTCACTTTGACTGAGTGGGAGACTCACAGGCCAATCACTAAGGTTTGAGGTGAGCATGAGACCATGCTCCAGCTGCATGGATCAACAGAGTCTCTGTCCCAATTCCCAAGAACACCATGGGGATCCTTTAATAAAACTTTGATGTCCATCAAAGCTTGAACTGAACAACAACAACAAAATATCATTTTTGTCTTCATTAAAAGTTTTTGTAGGAGGAAAGAAGTAGGCCATGGATTTTATTTACCTTCAAAATTAACACCTTTAGGGGAGAGCAAAGCATTTGCAAAATCCAAAGAGCAGAGGAAGAAGGCCACCCACAAGAACACAGCACTTCCCTTGTTCTCCCCCATTGCACTGCCCAGCTTCCAATGGGTGCAAAGGCACAGCCTACGAGCAGTTTTAAGATCTGGAAGAGTGCTTAACGAAGTATTTAGGGGGAGTAGTGATCATTGGTGTCTCTCTTTTTCATCACTTGTTTTGACCGAGAATGGAGCTTATCATTCACTCGCTCTGCAAGTGTGCTTGGTAGAATGTTAGGATAAAGGTATAAGCAATTAGCACGAGTCCAAAAAGTGGAAGAGACGACGAATCGAATACCAGAAGAACCGGCCATTCTTGGCAACTTTCTTCAGACTGAAGAACTGAAAGCCACTTGACCAAAGCACGGTTAATGATGCTGGTTAAGGGGCAACAATGGCGAATGGGGTTCACAGGGTCCACGAATTGTTCTAAAGCACACTTTTTGCACTCGAAATCCTGGCTACGACTTTGAATTGATTCCAACTGAGGGACAAGCCATGCTTTGACGGGATAAAAACAGACACATTGAGATAATACTGGTGAGATCATGGCAGAAGGAGCAGCCATAGCTTTATATTGAGTTGTCGTGAGCAAGAATCTGGCTTTTGAACTTGTGGACCATTAATGGCTTCATTTCATGGTCCCAAAACGAAGCCAGAATTCTGAGGAAAGCTAAGTTCTTGCTGCTTGCAAAGCAGAAAGCAAACATGGTGTATGAACACAGTTGGTTCTAACAAAAAAACATATGAAAGAGGCAAAGATTTTTTATTTTAATCAAAGTCATTAACAAAAAGATAACCTTTTTTTTTTGGCTTTTTAAATGAGATCGCCTGCTAGAACAGGTGGAACAAGGGATGGATCAACGTTCAAAAGTTTTCAAAAAGAGAACCATTGAATGTTCATAATTCAAGGAGAGTAATTTGATGGTTATTCTTCCATAGAAATAGCAGCATGAAGAGAGCTTCATACAACATCTCATAGAATGGTTAAAAAATAAGTTTTATTTTTGTGTCACGTTGGAAGGAAAAGAAAAAAAAAAAAAAAGGAATAAGGTACAAGAAATGTCATGCAGGACATTTCACAGCCTTAACTTTTGATTGTTTTGCTTTGATTTCATTTGTAGGCCTGTCAACTTGCAGTGAACTCATCAGGAGGCACCCTGGCGCCTACTCCATGTGGCAGCGAAGGACACAAATCATTTTAAACACCATGCCCTCACTGAATTCATGCACATGGAATGCTAGTTAGCACTATGAATAGAAGTGTTGATGAGTTGCATTTGGGTCAAACATAACCTCTGTGGAAAATATTGATAACACTCATTCATGATATAGTATCATTGACCTCCGGTTAGACAAATAAATTACTAGGGGCTTCGCCTGCAACTATAGCACATGTCAAGGGTGAGATAACCTACAGGGCTTCCGAACATGTTGGAAATTGACCTTGAGTTTGTCTACAGCAACACTACCATATGAACCATCTGTGCTAGCCCGTAGAAGCTTGGGTCAAACATAACATGAACCCATAAAGGACAATCTGAGCCCCAAGGTTGATGTGGTGGTAAAAGACAGGATGCATTTCCCAAGTAATCAAGATTCAATTCCTACGTAAGGCGCATTTACGATGAGTGAACTATTAATGAAGTTAGGATGTCACGTCAGAAGTTATTGTACTTCTTGGATTTACTTGGTGGACGGAATGTGAGATTTTGATGTCTAATATATAAAATTTTCATCAATATAAGATTTTGAAAGAGAATTAAATTATAGTAGATTTATTATAAACAGTTTTATCCTATATTACAAGAGAGTTATTTTCGTGACTCAAATTCGTGACCACTAAGTTACACGATAATAATTTTACCTATTGTGCATATTAGTATTTTTTTTTTGACAATGTAAGTGTCCAGATTACTTGAGATTAATCTTGAAATAAATTATCTTCTCATACGAATTATCTACCAAGTAAATCCAGAACATAATTTATGCACATTCAAAATTGTTCTATAAATATTAGTTTTAGAATTTTAGTCATATTATTATTATTATTATTATTATTATTTTTTTTTTTTTTTGAGTGTTTTACTTACTATATCATACTCATAAAGTCATATTATACCTCAATCTATATTAGATAAATCTATTAGATCTCTTATACACAGTCTTATCGTGTATTACAAAAGATTATTTTTTGACTCGAATTTATAGATACACGATAATAATTTTAATTATTATTATTATTATTATTATTTTAACAATTTAAGAGTCCATACTTCATCTTCTGATTAATCTTGAAAAAGATTATCTTCTCACCTAATTCACCTGCCAAGTAAATTGGAAACCAAATTTATGCCCACTCAAAAACTTAAATCTCTAACATATTCATTCTGAATATAGACTTTTGCAAATGAGTGCTAAATATTTTTGATCTTATCTCGTCGGAGATATATTGTGGAACTCAATCTTTTTTAAAGTTAAAAGGTTATTCATAGCGGAGTAGATAAAAAAACATTATTTAATATTTAAATTAGAGGTAGATTTTAAAATATAAAGGTATTTAATAGTATGAGAAAGCATTATTTAATATTAAAATACAAAAGTGCAAAATATTTTTATAAGATTTTTAAAATAAAAACTTAATATACTAAATTTTATAAAATAATATTTAAAATATAATTTGATAATATATGGATTTATTATAAAATAAATATGCATTTATCAAAAATTTTTAAAAAATATATGTTTTTTTTAATAAA
This sequence comes from Zingiber officinale, assembly GCF_018446385.1. Classification (NCBI taxonomy): domain Eukaryota; kingdom Viridiplantae; phylum Streptophyta; class Magnoliopsida; order Zingiberales; family Zingiberaceae; genus Zingiber; species Zingiber officinale. The sequence goes on from NC_056004.1 coordinate 18,613,894, forward strand.
TTAAGTGTTTTCCTGTGGGTCTGTGGCCAGCCCGACAACGACCAGTTTCAGCCCGGCCCATATTTCACGATTTGATTAGTGACCCGAGAAGAGGAGGAGGCCCCGATATTCCTCGTCAAATCTGCTGCTTTCTTCCACCGCCTCCGTTTAGCCGGCTGCTACTCTGTCAGTCTTCGTTCCACGGCGATGGGTTCGAGGGGAGGTGACAAGAAGCCGTCGGGGAGCAGGCCGACCATCCGAACCCTCGCGGATCTGAATCAGAGTTCCGGCCACGGTTCCGATAGCGACTCCGACGCGCCTCAGGAGTACTACACGGGCGGAGAGAAGAGGTTGATCTCCTTTTCTCTTGCGATGTTCGGTTCCTCTAATTGATTTCCGTTTCTTGACCGTGAAGATAAGGCTGGTGATTCCAACGCTGGTGATTCCTGTGGGTGTAATCTCACAAATAGAAGCTAGGTCTGTTTGAATTATGAAAAAGTTTTGGGAGATACAGAAACATAGTTTCTGTGACATTGTTGAGGTCGAGATTGCATCCGGGGTCGATCCTTATCTTTAATCTCTTGTTTTCTCCTATGCGCCATCTGTAGTCTCTTACCGTCAAACGTACTTTACGAGTAAAATTCTTTATAATTCCTGTCTAATAAGGAATATTGGGCTCCAAATTTGTTTGAATTGGTTTTTAATTTCTGGACATAACCTTCTTACGGAAAGAATCTCCTTGTAATGGTGTCAATTGTAGAATTGAAAATATTTCCTATAGAAAATTTGATTTTTGAGGTGTTGGTGAATGTAAATTAAATTTATTTGTCATTTGAGAACTTGATTTACTTTAGGAATGTGGTGCTTATATTCAGGGATGAGTTGCATCAGCTATCATCAATATCTTTCTACATAAAATTTCTGAGCTTTGAGATTGCTTGATCTCTATCTTAATTGGCAAGTTTACTTGCCAAAAATTTTGTGCTTTCTCAAAGTTTCTGGTATACTGGTAGTGCAATTAATATAGTGACTTGCAATATGTGAATTTGTTTTGTCTTCATGAGAATGTGTATTAATGGCAGGCAAGATGTTTAGAAGGATAGTATCACATTTTATAATATATGTAGTACAGTTATACATTCAACAGTATGATTGGGAAATTCTGTTTGATGTTCAAACAACGGTTGTGGAAACATGAAAATTAGGATGAGTCAAACATAGCTTTAAGAAAAACAAAATCCTAGAACTATTGACTAGTGGGCCACTGAGAGAACTTTGTGGTATGAAAGTGTCCCTGTAGTTGAGACCATATAGTTGTTGTTGGGGCCTATTGTTGATTGCTGCTGTTTTTTCACTTTGTATTTAGTTGGTTAAAGTGATGAGTATAACTTCCACGCCTAGTGGTTACATAGTAATATTGGCCACAGTAAAGGTTAATTTTGATTTTAATGAGTTTGCATTGTAGGAAATTGAATATATCCATCGTGAAATAATTTGCAGTGATGAGTATACATCTAGACTTCCACAAAGCTCATTTATATGCTTGTTGGAAAATAATTCATTACAGGATGAATGTGCGGCATTCAATATGAAATAAAGTTCCTTTGAGCTGGATGCAAGTTTTATGCTGTCTTGTTTCACCTACATGAGTGTGTATTGTAATATTCTTATGTTAATCGAGGTTGATCTTAACCTGAATTCTCTTAAAATGAGATGCTCCAAGTCAAGCAAGGTATTTTGACAGGACCTAAGTTTTTTTTTTTTTGTAAGTATAGGTAGAAAGTTAAACATGTTGAATTGTGATATATGATGGTCATTGGTCATGGCATCAGATCATTTAAAATAGTAAGATAACTGATACTAGGAGGGTTGAAACTTGAATGATAAGGCAAATATGTGTTTATAGGATGTAGGTTCTATGCTTATGGTTTGACTCCAACTGTGAGTTTTTTATATCAATTCTTAATGCAACTTACGGGAATCATATTTATTAGTATATATAATTTATTGCATTCATTTGCCATTCTGGTGAGTCAAAAATAGCAGTGCTTTTTTAAACACGATTTTTGAGTCATTTAGATTTTTTTTTCATTCATCTTTGTACTTATACTTGCATGTAAGCAATCTACACCCATAAAAGGGCATCTATGGAGATCACGAATTCTCAAAAATTTAAGTCCTGTCTTTACTAATTAAGGATATTGTCTCTATGCATGAGCTTCTGATAATTTATTAGAGCATCCTTAGTTACTACAAATTCACTGAATATTTGCAAAGGAATATGGATTTCAGTCTGATAGATAATTAGCAGTTATATCTATATATTCTTTCTGCAGTTAATCTAATATGCTACTTGTGAGTAAAATTGCAAAGTGAAAAGTGCAAAAGGCTTTTCAAACTGTTCTGCTAACTACATATTCAAATCAGGGCTACATTTGGAATATTGTCATGATTTGCTTCTTCTGGAAGTGTGTATTTTTGAAATAAAAGTGAGTTTGGAAATACCAGCGATATCTATTCTTATCTTTTCAAATGACACAAAATTCATAAAGATTTGTTGAAACAACATTTTATAGTGCATTCTTAAGGGGTTGAAATGATTTCATGCTAAAATTTTGCTCTTAACAGCTAATGATTATTTCCTCACCCTCTTTCCATAACTTTGATTCATGCATTCATGAATCTTTTAGTAATTTGCCCTCGGGGAAAAACTCCTCCCACCCCCTAGCCACTTGGCGGTCGGCTATAAGTTGACCCTGTGATTTACCTCCTTTCACATAACCTGGGGACGAGTTGTGAGGGGGCGCTTGGGGTGAGTATAATCACCTTTTTGCTACAATGAATCTTTTAGTAATTAATCAACTATCTTCCTTCATTTTGTATTAAAGATGTTTTGCATGAGTACTGGGAAGTTCTTATGGGGCTGCTACATGGTAACTTTAGAATATCAAATACACTGAAAATGCTATGTAAGCCTTAGAATACCAATTTCTATTACATTGATTTCAGTCTGTTGTGGTGGAATACATTACCTGATCGCATGTGTCATATTGCTTTCTTCATAACCAAAGTGTGTTTTAACTTTAGCAAAGTTATTTGATTAATGAATATATGAAATAGGCAGTCATTTGCTCCTCAGTTTAAATAACAGTTAATTTAGAATGACAAATATAATTTATACAACTGACATGAATACGTTGAAATGAATATGTGGGTTACTAGATCATATTAAATAAAAATATATATACCTAAGCAATTAAGCTAAGTCCTGATAAGTGATAGATGGGAGAAAATAGGTTTAAATAATGTGAACTCACTCCTTTAGTTAATTATTCCTGAAGATGTGAACTGAGAAAGGTATAAGGAAGACCAAAGAAATTTTTCTTACATAATTAAACGTGTCTCAACTCTCAAGATAAGCCCAGTTTGTTGGGATACCCAGAGTATTGTCATAGTCATAGTTTCCTGTTGAGGTATGTATGGTAATAACCCAGTTATTTTTTTTGGGTCAGAAATAACCCAGTTAATTTTGCAGTGGAATGCTGGTCCAAGATCCATCAAAAGATGGTAACAGTGTGGATGCAATATTTGAGCAAGCTAGGCAGATGGGAGCCATGCAAGGACCAGTTGATCCTAGTCAATCTTCAAGCTCAAGAAGTTTTACAGGAACTGGCAGACTACTATCAGGTGAAACAGTGCATACTACTCCTCAACAGCCTGAGAACATAGTTCACAATATCTACTTTTGGACCAATGGGTTCACAGTCAACGATGGCCCATTGAGGACGTTTGATGATCCCCAAAATGCATCCTTTCTACAGGTAATGCTAATATTATTATCATCATTCATTTCCTCTTGAAAATATGTATTTAAACCAGCTTCATGCCATCTAGTTTCAAAGATCTTGAACGTTTTACCCATTCTGGGGCATTAAACCCAGAATAGCTATCTTCCATCCAATCTCAAAATATATATATATATGGCATGTAGCAAGGTGATTTACTAGACAATTTTCACAGCCCTTTAACTGTAAGCCATCTCATCCTTGTATACATCCACTATGTGTTTTAAACACCTTGTGAAATGCTTGATTTAACTTGGCTGGAATTTTATCTACATCAATTCAGGTTGTGGTACCATTCCCCTTGTGAGTTGATTGCCTCTTCATTGAACATTATGTTTCTTTCCTTCTATTTGACCTCTGTCCAGCCCTGTGCTCAAGGCATTCTATTTAGCTATTTTTCCTGGCAATGTTTGCTCCTCCAAGATTACATCTGCCCCTGTAATCCACATTTGACAGTTGTTTATATTGTCTAAAGCCCATCTAAACTTTGCAATACTCATTTTTGTAAACAAATGTTGTTCAACATCTTCACCAGCATCACACAAACAACAGTTCAGATCCAGACAAGGTTTCAACAAATTTTAGCAATCTTACTGGTATTACTATAACTACTATTACACTAGCATTATTATTTTTTTGGTACATTTGGATTTTCTGCACTGCTTTGGATGCTCTCCCCATCTTTAACTTATAATTGGAGTATCCAAGGAGACATTTTCTTAGCAAATCTATACTAGTCTGATTATGTTCCTTGTCTTTTCTTGCCTTTCACCTGCCAGAGTATTTTGAAGTCTGAATGCCCAATGGAGCTAGCCCCAGCAGACAGGAGGTCTGTAGTAAATGTCAATCTCATCAGGAGGGCAGAAAATTATTCTGTACGTAAACATAAATTTCCGAGATTGCCCCTTTTCCCCCTTGAATCCTGGTTTCGCTCACCATTTCTCCTTGGCAGGAACCTGTGAGACCCCTTAATCCATTTCAGGGTGCAGGCAGGACACTAGGAACTGGGTCATCCAGCAGCTCTCCAAGTGAAGTAGTCAACGCCAACCCAACATCCAGTAATAGTCCCTCCCCAACCATCCCCCTGGCCGTTGACAGTTCTAAACCGTCTACTACCATCCAGTTGAGGTTGGCAGATGGAACTCGAATTGTTGCACGCTTTAACACCCACCACACCATAGGTGACATACGGTCTTATATCGAGGCATCTAGGCCTGGAGCATCAAATTTGTATCAGCTACAGACGGTCGGTTTTCCACCTAAGCTGCTAGATGATTTATCCAAGACCATTGAGGAAGCAGGCCTTGCTAATTCAGTTATCATCCAGAAGCAATAACTTTGATGCCGTGTGGTTTCCTTACCTTCAAACCCAGTAAACAATGGTTATTTACGTTGATGATTATCCTTGCAACTGTAAGATGCTTATATAAATCTTTAGACCCAAAGGTGTTACCTGATCGCTGCTATGAATCCATGGAACAAATTGGGTGTTCATCGTGCTAAGAATTTCTGAATGGTTAATTTGCTATATTCATCTTTTCCAAGTCTGAGCGTGCATGTTTGTTGCATTTGTTCAGGTAGAACCACAGATCAGGCTCTCGTCATTTCTTCCATTTAATATAGGAAGAGGATTTCACTATTGCATTTAAATCATCTTGTTTTTAATTTCCAGTAGATTTCTGTCTCCTTATTGAGTACTGCTATTAATTCTCTGTTTATTTGTTACGGCCTACTTTAAATTCCTTCTATTTATGGTTGATTAATGCTGGAAAATATGGTTGCAGCCAGTACAAAATTTTAATGCCAGCCAGGTGTTTGCTAATCTTCCTTTTTCTTTTCTTTTGTGGAAGGATTAATCTCTTTACTTGAGCACTATTTGGCACTTGTTCAAGCTGATTGAATCGTCGGCATGAGTTTGGAGCCATAATTGACGAAAACAGCTCAAGGAAGATGAAGAACTAGGCGTACGAACTTGATGCCTAGTGAAGTCGACTTTTTCTTAGGAAAATATTCCCAAAATAGCTTTAGGGGAGACACTTCAATGAATAAAGGTGATTTCGTTCCTCCTGAGATTATCCGTCCCATAGAGAGATTAAGGAAAGTAAATTACGTACTGAGCAGTTTTAGATGGGAGGATATTTAATTTTTAGGGAAATAAACTCTACAAGAATGGATTCTTATCTAATGAAACAGTTCTGTTACTTGAGTACTAACTCAGTTACACGCTAGAGGAGACATTTCAAGCAATGAGATGAGACACTTTTAAAAAGTAATAATTGGAGTATTTGTGAGACTATATATCACTTCACACTCACCATGTATCACTTCACATCATACACTATATATCACTTCACATCATACACCGCAGGCGAGCTCAAAATCTATAAAAACTCTGGTATATTATCGAACCATATAGATAAAGTTTCGAAATATTCAAAAGTATGAACTCAAGTTTTAAAATTATCAAATCACATATTTTATATTCATTTTGCCCCTCCGTATTTATCAAATCAATTGCTACAGTATAGCAATTGATTCGGGATATTGTTCATTAGCACAGTAAAGTCCCAAATGATTGTTATATTATAACAATCGATTAAAAAAAATCTAATTTGTGTTCAAAAAATCATTGTTCTCAAAATAGTGATCAAATAGATATATGAGGACATGGACATAATTGGAGAACTAAATGAAAATATAGAACCAGATTTTATATCATTTGAAACTCTCTAGATTTATCAACTGATTTTAGCCAAATCGACTAATGGACAAAGATATCTTAGAATGAAATTGAACCATATCTTATGTATTCATCTAATTCTCCTGAATATATCAATGTTCTCAAATATCAATTTGACACAATATATTGAGAGCAATAATTTTATGAACACGAATAAGAGTTTTTTAATATATTCATATTATAAAAATTATTGCTCTGAATATGACATATGGAAATGATATTTGAGGGTGTGGATATAATGAAGAAAACTAGACGAACACATACGACCTGGTTTCATATCATTCTGAGCTCTCTTGATCCATTAGCCAGTTTCGGCCAAAATAGGTTGATGGACCAAAAGAGATCGGAATGACATGCAATTAGATCCTATGTGTTCGTTTAGTTCTCCTGAATATATCAATATCCTCAAATATCAATTTGACACACTATATTGATTGTAGTGATTTTTGTAACACAAATCAGATTTTTCGAACACACTCGTGTTAAAAAAATATTGCTCTTATTATGGTGTATGAAATGAGGTTTGTGAGTGTGGATATAATTAGGAGAACTAGACGAATACATAGGACATTGTTTCATATCATTCTGAGCTATCTAAGTCCATCAATCTATTTTGACCAATTTTGACAAAAATTGGCTGATATACCTAAAGAGATAGGAATGACATGAAACCAACTCATATATGTTCATCTAGTTCTCTTAATTTTATTCATGTCCTCAAATATTAATTTGACACACTATATTGAGAGAAATGATTTTTTAAACATGAATCAGATTTGTTGAACACATTCGTGTTAAAAAAATTATTGCTCTCAATATGGCGTATGGAAATGATGTTTGAGAGCATGAATATAATCAGGAGAACTAAATAAATACATATAACATGATTTCATGTCATTTTGAGCTCTTTATGTTCATCAGTCGGTTTTGACTAATTTCGGCCAAAATTGGCTAATGGACCTAAAGAGCTCCGAATAACATAGAATCGGGTCCTATATATTTGTCTAGTTCTTCTGATTATATCCAAATCCTTAAACATTAATTAGACACACTATATTAAGAGCATTGGTTTTTTGAACACTAATCAAATTTTTTTAAAATGCATTCGTGTCAAACAAATTATTGTTCTCAATATAGTGCATGGAAATGATGTTTGAGAACGTGGATATAATCATAAGAACTAGATAAATAAATAGGACTTAATTTTAATTTGTTGGTGTAGGGAGCACCAGAACTTAGGTTTGATTCTAGTGTTCTCTGTACCAACAATCTATTCATTTTTTGATATTTGACAATCTAGTTGAAAGTTAAGTTAAATAATAATAACTTTTTAAAATATCCCTTCCTTAAATTAAACTCTTTCCCAAAGTTTAACACTCCTAAAGTTTTTAAATTTTTTTCCTAAGCTTAACTTGTAATTCTCATTTCTCCCTCTTTGACATGCATAAAACAAGAGATCATGGTTCATAATTTTCAAATTGGAAACAAATAATGTATTTTCAAAAATAGGAGGGCAAAATAGTTGCAAGATCTTAATACATTTTCACAAATAAAAATGATTTTCAAACTTTTTAACAAGTTGTATTATTTCAAAATATTTTTTCAAAAAAGTTTTCAAGCTGTTTTGCTAAGTAAAAATCTTTTTTTCCAACATAAATATTTTGAAAGTGATTTTGTTTTCAAAAGTCATAGTTTGAAAAGAGTGTTTACAAAATACTTTCCAAAGGATTTTTAAAATAAGTTTTTTTTAAAATATTTTCAATAGAGTTTTTAAAATAATTTTATTTTTGAAAACTTTTAAAAACTAATTTTTGAAGGTTTTTTTAACATAACCTTGAAAATGTTTTCTAAAATGTTTTCAGAAGAAAAGGAATTATGCTGAAACTAAAAAAAAATTAAAGAGAATTTTTCAAAAATCATTTTGAGATAAAATTTTCAAATAAATTAAAATATTTTATTTTGACTTTTTTAAAAAAATATGTCTTTTAATAGAATATGTCCCTTGAGCTAACATTCTCTTTTTGACAAGGTTTTAACTTTAAGTAAAATATCCTAATGTAATACATTTATCAAAAATATCAAAATATTTTTAAATAATTTACTTAAACATTTCAATTGTACTAAATTTTCAAATATAGTAATTTTATGAGTTTTGGGATATGCTTAATTCAATTATTTAGCTAAGATAGAATTTTGATTCTAAATTATTTTTGAATTAAATCAGATTTATTTAAGTTAGTTTTTTCTCAAAGATTCTTGGTTTATTAATTTAATTTTGAATTAAACTTGGATTAAAAATTTTTATTTTGAATTAAGTTAGATTTTTTAAATTTAAATTTTTAATTTTTAATTAAGTTTGATTAATTCCTTTAGTATTAATTTAGTTAATTTAAAAAGAATATTATTGAGTAAAAAAATTATTACTTTCGGATTAATTTTGAATTAAATTAATTGAGTTAGATTAAGTCAAAAATTAATTTCATATTTAATTAATTAAGTTAAAATTATTTAAATTATTTTTGGATTAATTGAATTAAATTGATTAATTTAATTATATAAAATAAAAGTAATTGTTATGAAGTTAAAGTAATTATTTTTAGGTTTTTTTATTAATTAATTATTATTCTCATTAAATTGATTTATTATTTAATTCATTAAATTGATTGAATTAATTGTAATTAAATTAAAGTTATTATTTGATTATTTTTAAAATTAATTAATGATTGAATGAAGATTGATTAATTAATTATTGAATTTAATTAATTAAAATTTAGTTTAATTGTAATTTAATTTTAGTTTAACTGTAATTAGCTTGATTAATTAATTTTTGAATTAAGATTAATGTTGTCAAAGTTAAGTCTTATTATGATCTAATTTATTTACCAATTGTGTAGATTAAAAGACTTGACGGGTCTAGAGGATCAAATATCATGCTAAGGTCCAGTTAGGTTAGGAGGATCATATAACTAGCAAGAAGCTTAGATAGGTCAGAGAGAACCAGTTATTTGGCAAGAAGTCCAGTTAAGTCAACTGAACCAAATAACTGGTTAAAGTCTAGATGAGACATCTGGCAAGAAGACCTAGTGGGTAAGGAGATCATAAGTCAAGTGATTCTGTATATGGTAAGTTATGTAAGCAACTAAAGTAGAGTGATCTAGTGAGGAGTCCCAGTAGGAATATAGACACTAATCTAACTTAGATTCAACTTTAAAAAATCTAAGTTGAGACTAAGACTAGATAATAATCTTGGTTAATCATAATCTAATTCATAAATATATAAACAGTTTATGCATATATCTTTTTAACTTTGTGTTGCAAAGACATATTGCTTTTAAATTAACACATTCAGGAAAAATCATTGAGAGTGCCCGAAAGAGTAGTGGAGGTGCCTCGGATGACAAGAGGTGCCCAATGTAGGTCTCGTGTGGCCGGGGGGGGGGGGGAATTGCCTTGAAAAACCAAATGCACCCTTCTCAAAGCTTTTGACGTTAACTAATATGGTTTGCAATTAGGGAGGTTGTTAATCCAATACAAATGAAGTACACTAGCCGAACTCCTTCTTTGAGCAAATTCACGGACGTGGAGAAACCTCATATAACGATTTACAACTCAGAACAATTATAACAAAAAGGATTAATTTGAATACAAGTGTTATTTAAAATAAAGAAGGCCAGAGCTATATTTATAGCCCACTGGTCGAAACTAGTCATTTGTTGACGTGACGTGATCTGGGCATCCGAACCCTCTCTAGGCGCCCCAGTGAGGCAACATTTATCTCCACGCAACAACAATAAGATAAACTTTTTCACCTGGACCATGTCCAGACGCTCAGACTAGTGCTGACGTGGACCCAAAAGTTGATTCACAACGTCAAGGTGCCCTTCGGGCCCCTGGTGATTTGGGCGGCCGTACCACCTTGTGTGGGTGCTTGGATGGTCCGGGCACCCGGATCAATTAGCCTTGTGTTGACCGTCCAACGCCTTTTCCGGTCACTTAGGTAATCTCAGTCATCAGAAATTGAACTCACCTGAACCTATCTTCCGACCTTCTTCTCTTGGAATCTTCCACTCTGGCTTCTCGTCCCTCGAAAATATCGCACGCTTCATTCTCATCTGCCAGTGTACTCTTCCGAAGCACCTCGTCTCTCAGATGCACCGAATCTGTCGACTCTTTCTTGTGTTATCCTTCTTGCTAGCTATGTCTTTCGCTCGACTTCTTGTACTCCTAAGTTTCTACACACTTAGACATAAGGATTAAACACAATAGGACCTAACATGACTTGATTGATCATACCAAAACTACGACGAGGTACTTACATCCAGAGCATATAAAATTCAAGGATGACATTTCAATCATGGAGGCACCTTGGAGGCGCCCTAGAGCTGATAATCTCGAAGCATTGGAGGCACCCTCAACCAATTAGAGACGCCCCTAGGAGGATAAACAATAAAGTGTAAGTATCCTGTGATAGTTTTAATGTGATCAAATTGTTGGTGCAATTGACCTCTAGGGTTTCGATATTTGACAATGCACCTAAGTTTGGACAGTTTGACCAAAGGTTAATCCAAATAGGACTTGATGCTTGGAAGAGAGTAGTCCAGTCAGGACTAGATCACTAGCAAGGGTAAGCCTTAACCGAAGGATAGACAAGTGAGAAATCCTAACTAGAAGTTAGGTAAGTGGAAGCTCTAGTGAGTAAAGTCGGGTCATAGCGAGTAAAGCTAGGTGGTGGAAGTCCTGGTGAATGAAGCCGGACCCTAGTGAGTGAAGCTTGGCGGTGGAAGTCCTGGTGAGTGAAGCTAGACCCTAGTGAGTGAAGCTAGGTGGAGGAAGTCCTGGTGAGTGAAGCCAGGCAATGGAAGTCCTAGGGAGTGAAGCTACGCAACCATAGGGAGGTAACCCTAGGTAATGTGTGACCGATTGATTTTTGGTCGACTGCGTGCGGCCGACCGAACCAGCAAATCCTGATCGAACCAACGAATCTTGAAATATGCTGACATTATTTTACTTTACTATTTTATTTATTGTACTAACCCAGTGTGCAGGAGTTGATAGGTTTGAGAGAGTCCAAATAGGTCAACGGGTCGATCGGATATCTGGCGCAAAGTCTAGTTGGGTCTGCGAACCAGGCAACTGGCAAAGTGGTAAGTTAAGCTAAGTCACTGGAAAAGAGTGACCTTGTGAGGATGCGTTCCGGTTGAGGGGGCAGTAGCACCAGTCCAGATTAGGTTCATTTTGGATACCTAATCTGATACTTTGACTAGTTTCTAGTCTTGGAAGGACAGAAACTAATTACTACTTATTATTATTATCCTAACACTTGTTTTACAGGTTATTTTGACTAACATTATTTTGCAGGACAAAAGGAGCAAATTTACCTTCGGATAAACATTGTCCGAAGGCGCCTTCAAGTAGTGAAGGCGTCTTCGTACTGTTCATAGAAGGCGTCTTCCATGGCTATGGAAGGCATCTTCCGTAGGATGAATTTTTAACTTCACCGCGGATAAGTTCCAGGCTGGTCAGGATCGAATTTTCCAGGTTGAAGGCGCCTTCCATGTCTTATAAAAGGCAGTCTCAAGGAGGCTTCAATACAACAGTCATATACGAGCTATTGCGCATCCGTTTGAGCTTCCGACTGTTCCAAGCTCCTACTACGACTCTGCTACGAAGCTACTGCACCCGACGACTATTCCAAGGACTTCCGATCGTGATCGATAGACCGACACCAACACACGAACGCTCTCACACTCGATCCTTACGTGTTGGTAACAAGTTCTTTTTTGTGTACTTAATTACTGCAAAAGGACAAGTGCAGTGTGTTGCACTTATTTTAATCTTCTTGTACTCGATTCCCTCTTCTGGAGGTACCAGAAGAGGCTTTTTAGTGGATTGTCCATCGATAGGTCCGCGGGACCTAGGTCTTGGAGTAGGAGTTGTCGAAGGCTCCGAAGCAAATAAACCGATTGTGTTTTTCTATGTTCTTTGTTCTCGCTTTCTTATTTCTTTCTCTGTTGCGTACTTTGTTTTTAGTTTTTAAAAATAAAATATGAGTTTTTGAAAACAACGTGATTCACCCCCCTCTCTCAAGTGCGTATCAATCCAACACAAATAAGTTAACTTAGGTCCTGTGCATGTATGATGTTTTGTGTCTAAGTGTGCAGGAACTTAGAAGCATAAGAAGTCGAACGAAAGATGCAAACTAGTGAGAAGCATGGCATGGGAGAGAGTCAATGGGCTCGGTGCATCTGATAGATGAGGTGCTGCGGAAAAGTATGTTAACAAACCAGAAGGAAGCGCACAGCGTTTCCGAGGGATGAGAAGTCAAAGCGGACGATTGCTTGAGGAGAAGACCGGAAAATAGGTTCGGATGAACCCTATTTCAGATGTCCGAAATCACCCAAGCGAACAGAGCCGGAATGGAGGAACCGGGCAGTCAACAAGGTGTTGACTGTTAGGGCACTTGGACCAAGTCTAGCACCCGATCCAGGCGCCTGGACCCCCTAGGCAGCCTAGGGCACTTTCGCATGAGCCTGTGTGAGCGAAGGCATTCGGGTGCCTCCATAGGAGCCTGTGTGAGCGAAGGAGTCCAAAAATAAAACCATGAGAGCTTAGACACCATTGTAAAAATATCTTAATTCTTTTGGTTCTAACAATTGTTGTCAGAGCCTGGACTACTAGAAGAACTAACCGCCGACTGTGCACAAGAGTCATGATTAAATCAAGCCATATGGGTGAAATATTGACCTCTAATGAAAGAAGTGGAGGCTCTCATGTCTAGATCAAGACGACCAAACACCAGGCAAGGAAGTCCTAGTTGCTGCTAGGCAAGGAAGACCTAATAAGTCAGTGGGATTGAGGGACAAGGAAGTCCTGACAGGTCGAGTATACCGAGAGGCGCAAGGAAGTCCTAATAGGTCAATCGGATCGACGGGCAGGAAATTCCTTATGATCATATGACATCAAGCGAGTAGGCTTAAGGAGGAGGTCCTCAAATATTAATTTGACATATTGTATTAAGAGCAGTAATTTTGAACATGAATCAGATTTTTTTTTGAACACATTCATGTTAAAAAAAATTGTTGCTCTCAATATGAAATATAAAAATGATATTTGAGGACTTGTATATAATTAGAAGAACTAGACAAATACATAAGACCTGGTTTCATGTCATTCTGAATTCTCTAAGTCTATCAGTTGGTTTGATCAATTTCGATCAAAATTGATTGATAAACCTAGAAATCTTGGAATGACATGGAACCAGATTTTATGTGTTCATCTAATTTTCCTGATTATATTCATGCTCTTAAATATCAATTTGACACACTATATTGAGAGTAGTGATTTTTTGAATACAAATCAAATTTTTTTGAACATATTCGTGATAAAAAAAATTATTGCTCTCAATATGGGGTATGACAATGACGTTTGATGGCGTGGATATAATCAAAAAAACTAAACGAAAACATATGATTTGATTTCATATTATTTCGAGCTCTCTAAGACTATCAGTAAATTTTGACTAGTTTCAGCCAACACTAGCTAATGGATCTAGAGAGATCGGAATGATATGGAACTAGGTTCTATGTGTTTGTCTAATTTTTTTGATTATATCCATGTCCTCAAATATTAATTTGATCACTATATTGAAAGCAATGATTTTTTAAACACGAATAAAAATTTTCAAATATATTTATGTTCAAAAAAATATTAGTTTGAATATAGTGTGTCAAATTGATATTTGAGAGTATGAATATATTAAGGAGAACTAGATGAACATATATTATTCCGAACTTTCTAGGTTCATCTGTCGATTTTAGCTGAAATCGACTAATGGACCTAGAAAGCTTAGAATAATATGAAATCATGTCCTATGTATTCATCTAGTTCTCTTGATTATATTCATATCTTTAAATATCGATTTGACCTACTATATTTATAATAATGATTTTTTAAATATGAATAAGATTTTATGATTTAGGTTTAAGGTCAGAATCATTCTCAATTGATTGGTAGATACACTATGTCAATTTGTCAATTGATTAATAAATTTACCAATTGATTGGGTACAGAAAGAGGGACAAAAAGGGTATAGGTATATGGTTTGATAATTTTAAAATTGTGGTATTCCGAAACTTTTGATTCAGTAATTTGCCAAAAACTCTTTATAACATCAATCTATACATTCTAAATTTGACTTTTGATAAAAAATCATCTCAATCTAATTTAAGAAGATTGACGATCCAATTATACGTAGGTATGAAATCCACTTGCTATTTACTCAGTAAAATCCTATAAATCATTCCAGAAAAAAAAAAATTACTGTCGTGATTCTTTTGTTGAGCCTGTCTGTTTGTTCCTCAGGTAGTGATTCGCATCGTCAGCATTGGACCATAAACAGGAGACTTTTGCAACCTTTTTGTATTCTTTCTTGAAAATTCCATCTCCTGATACGATATGAGTTATGTTCTTGATCGGAAAACACAGATATCTTAAACGCTAGCAGCCATGCATTTTAATTACGAGGGACATCAGTCGGGAAATTCATCTACTTGCATTAAATTTCCGGCTCCACAAGTCAATTATGGCAGCCTTGAAATCTAATTGCCAGAGAATATATTTCTGACCTTTTTATTCGACCACCAGAGACAGGCGTATCAGACATTTGATCTTTAACAAAAGCTTATCTCTCGAGTTGCGACAACTAAAACAGTATGCTACTAGATAATATAATATCAAAATTTAGATTTAGTTCTATATCCGTTGGTTATTATATATTAGATATTCGATAGATTATCAATTATTTGGATATCTAATCCTATATCTAATGAAATATAAAATATAAATATAAAATAAAAAAATAAAATATTTTAAAATGATAATAGACATTATTCATTACACGTTGTAGTAGTTACTGACGATTGGCTACTACAATGTGTAGCAGTTTATCGACAGTAACTACTACAATATATAATAATTTATCGATAATAGTTGCTATAAGTAAGGATGATCGTGGATCGGATTGGTTTGATTATTGGGATAAAAAATTATTTAACCTTATTAGATCGGATAATGTAATATCATGATCATACATTTGATCTTATATTCGACAAATTTTTTTTTCTTCAATTCGATTCGAATCGATATAAATAAATTGATCGATTTGATGAATTAACTGTCCACCCTAATGTCCACCCTAGCTCTTAGCGCTAGATTTCCTTAGTATGCACACGTTAATTCATCTTGACTTTGGGCAAGCCCACTCCATAAATGCATTCATACATGTAAAGTAGAAGAGTCCAAATTAATTTGTATTATGACAATGTGATTTTTAAAAAATTATATATCCATATGTGGAAGGGAGATTTTTAAGCAACGGTAAAATTATTAATATACGATTGTATGATTATCAATTCGAATAGTAAAAATAATCTTTTTTACTCTAAAATAAAATTAATATAGTTCCACCCTTCTTCATAATACCTTATTATAATACCTTATTAATAGGAAGAAAAATGATTTCATTGTTATAATAGGAATTTTGTGACTATCTTATTGATGAGTCCAAACCTTTTAGTTTGTAATATTTGATACCTTCTGTAATTTGTATGTTAGTTTATCATCAGAATCCTATTAAAATTGGTATATCCTCTTGTCCGTAATCTCTGATTTTCTCTTGGTCTGTTCCACCATTTGCACGTCCGATCGCGATGGAAATCCTGCCAAAATTGACTGCGATCTCTTTTGAGTTGACCTTCCCACCTACGTTATTATTTGGGTCAAGCCAAACGGTCGGAGGCCTTCGACGGTGGGCTAGCCATCCACTTGTCGGTGTCATACAGTCTGCCCAACCGTCGGCGGCCTCCGGCTGGCTGGCTCGATCCAAACGTAACCTAAGTGGAAAGGTGAACCAAGGGAAATTATACTAAATTTTGGTAGGATTTCGACCGTGATCCGACATGTAAATGGTGGAAGAGACCATGAGGGGACTAGGGATTGCGGACTAGAGGATCTGAACTCCACCTTCTCACCTAAATTATAATTTTGGATTGAATTAAGCAGTCGAAGGCCGCCAACGATGGACAAGCTACCCCTTGTTTAGCGCCATACAATTTGCGCACTGCTGCCAACCTCTAGTCGTCTAGCTTGACCCAAAACTATAACCTAAGTGGGAAGGTAAACCCAAGAGAGATCGCTGCCAAATTTAGCCGTGATGCGATGGTAAAGGAAGCCCACCAAGTATGAGTCAAAGGCGGGAACATCAGCCGCCATGGAGGTCAAAATCAAGGCGGTCAAAAGCAGAAAATTGCTGGCCACCAAAGGTTGTCGAGCGGGTGGCAACGGGCTGAGCGGGCCTGAACATTCCGTTCGGCCCAAAGGCTCATCTGAGCTAATCGCTCATCTGGTTGGAACGACTATAGAGAGGACATTAGATGCTCACAACTATGACGACCCTAGAAGGGCTAGTCCGACCGGACCACTTGTCTTGTCGTGCGAGGAACAACTTACCGAGCAGGGCGACCGTGGAGAAGGATAGCTGAGATCGACCGGGCGGGGAATCCCGGCCAAGCGGCTCCCCGCTCAGCCAAATAATGTGACCCCTTGCTTAGCTCATTATATTCTTCTGGGAGTTGGTGTCGCTGATAGCAGGGCATAGACAATAGGTAAATCGTACGACGGAAGCTTCTACTGTCATGTCAGGGATTTACACGATCCGTTAAGGAATAGTGCAAGCGACTTTGCTGACGTATCTTTTCATAGGATAATTAAAAAAACATGTACGTGCTTTGAGAAACGTGCACATATGTTACTAGATCATTATATAAGAGGGGGTCCATGTAACGACAAAGGTATGTGCTATTTGTGATTAAATTCCTGTTGCTACAGTTCTTTGTCGTTTTTCTACTATTCTAGTGACTAACTTGAACGTCAAGGGTTAATATCGGAGAACCCTTCCCTAGTCTGGCACTGACGTTCTTAATTTTGTGTAATGAAGTGGAGTCTTCATACGATCAACTGTGGAGTCACATCCTTAACTAATTATTTTTATTATTTTTAGATAAGATCGAATCGAATGACTTCGATCTAATATGTAAATTATATAAGGAAGCAAGGATTGCGACGAGAGGATGTCTCGTTTTATATATCTATATGTGAATTTTCAATATATAGATTAACATTGGGTAAAGAATTACAAAATCTTTTTTATAAACTAGAATATTAATTATACTTCTTGTGATCTGATGGAAAGGGAAGTGTTAGTGTAATGATAATATTGTTGTCTGATTTTGAAATCATGGATTCCCATCGTAAAAATAGTCTATTATAAAATATAAAATAAGAGTATGTACGACCAAATATAATTTGACCATTTCTTAATTTGATTTGATTTTGTTTGATTTGATTTCATTGTTGAGAAATAATTTATCGCACTTTCTCATTTTTTTCCATTTCAACTTTCAGAGTAAAGACTTTGAATTCAATCTTTAGAAGAACCATTTTCAAACTACAAGAAAAATAACCGACCCCGGCAATCTGGATGCTGTCCCGCAAGAGGCATCTGTTCCAGACAAGTGGACTCACCCACGACATCGCAGGTAAATAATCGGCACAGCAATTCTGGAAGCTGTCCTGCTATAGGTACCCGATCGAGATCTCCCTGGGCCCCGGATCCCATCACGCATGACGTAAGCACCTCCCTCACCCGCAATCACCCTCCACCAACTCGTTTGCAAGATTAACACGCACGTCGATTTTCGCACCGCGTATCGTTACGAGCTCCTCTCCTATGCGTCCGATGGCTCACTGACGGTCGGAACTCCCCCACACTCATGCCGTAACAATTGCACGTAAAAGAACCTGGTCCTGATTTCCTTTCAAGTCTTAACTGTCCGTACGCTCGTGATTTTGCCGGCGTTGCCAGATGAATTTTACTTACCATCTATAAGTAGGGTCCATCCTTTTGAGGAATAAAGAACCGGGTAGACGACTGTGTCAAGTCGCACATGCACAACGCTCACGCACGACAGTAGCTCGATTGATATAATATAAACACTCCGTTGATTATTTTTGATAATAATAATAATAATAATTAACCAGGAATAAATACCCTGTCTTCCATTGGTCGATCACTCCTCTTCTACCTCGTGCTGCATTCCAATAAAGAATGAACAGAATAAAAATAAAGGTGAGAGAGCGAAGAGTGCAAACGAAGACGACAGAGGGCGATCGCGCAATCGATCCATCGAGATCCAAGAGCTTGACGGAAAGTTAATCTTGTCCTATTCTTCGTGCGCCTGTTGTGGGGCCTGAATCCGAACCGTTTACCCGTGGATTTTTCCTCCCACGGATTTGGTAGGTGTTTGCGGCTGTTTCCGAGTGCCGGAAAACTGAATCGCTCGGTGAATCGGTGTTGACTGTCCATCGGAGGTGTAAGAGGACGGTGACCCGGCTGTGGATTTGGACACATGTTGTAGTTTTGGTGGATTTGGTAGGTGCTTCTTCGGGCGGGAGTTTGATCAGGTAGTGAGGTTTTGTGCCACGATCGCGGCTCCAAATGATGCCCGATGCCAGATACAATGCTGTTTCCAATCCGTCAAATACCTCGCCAGATAATCTTGGAGGTGATTTCTGGTTTTGTTGGATCCACTTTTATTTTCTGTTTCTTCTTCTTGAAGTATAGATTCTCCTTTTGTGTAAGTTTATCCGGCCTTTTGCTCTATATGCACGAGCTGTCTTTGTATTTGGGGAGGAAACGAACTTTCTTAGGGTGAACAGGCAAAGTTGGTTACTTTCTGGTGTCCTACTGGGTTTATTTGAAGAGGAACGACTAATCGGGCTCTGTGTTTTTTATTGCAGAGGTTATGTGGAAGTTAAAGATAGGCGACGGCCATGAGGATGCTGACGGCCGCCTGAGTCCTTATCCTGATCGCCCAGGCGAGCCAGACTGTCTTTATTTTTTGAGGACTGGTAACTGCGGATATGGAAGCGACTGTAGGTATAATCATCCTACTCGCACTCGCCAGGTGAGGGCCAGTGAAATACAATATGTATCTAATTACCTTTTTGCTTTATCTCCTTCGATCATGATGCTTTTTTCTGTTGTATGTTAACTAGGTTAAACATTTTGGTCTTACCAACAGTTAAAATTATTCTTTTAAATTGAAGGAGAAAATAGTATTTCAGTTGATGTTAGATGTTTTAACTAATTTAATATCAACTGATTTCTGCAGAACAATTATTTTAGTGACGAACTCCCTCAGAGAGATGGTCAACCTGATTGCCAGGTGCATTGTCCTAAACTAAACAACTAATAGATCTTACCGCTATTTAAAAAGGTTGCTGTTTGTCAGAATCTAACTTTGGATTGCTAAGTGACTTCCATTTGTATTAACTCATTCTGATTCCTACTTGAGCTAACACTCAAAACAAAACCTCATTGTATCTGCACAGGGCAGAAAATCTCTTTGCTAAACTGTGTCATTTTAGTTTAATTTTGAGCCTATGCAGCAAACTTTCCATATAACACTTTGAACACATCAATTTATTTTATTTTTTAAAAAGTAATTTTTGATAAATATAAACCAAAATGCAAGTGCATGATGGATAAAGAGTAAAATGAATTCCATTTCTTATTGTTTTTCCTTATCATAAATAGAGAAGGAAGAGAGAAAAAAAAAGCTCTACCATCATATTTTGATTGGGAATTTTTTTTTCTTCCACTTTCTGACTTTTTAAAAAGGAAAATCTCTTGTGAGAATGTGTTGGGTTGAATTAAAAATTTTTTAAAGAAAATTGGTGCAACCAAAATGGGGAAAAGTAAAAGGTCTAAGAGTGATTGCAACCACGTTGTATAACCAATTCATTCTTTGAGAATTGAGTAATTGAAAGACAGTGGCTACTTCACTTTTATTTTCATTTTATGAACTCTCATTTTCTTTCCCAACCAATGCAGCCTTTGCCTCTTGTTTGACTTGATGACATCTTAAGTTAGCAGCAGTATTGTTGCATTTTGTCTACAAATTAAATTTTCTTTGATACCACATCCAGAAGGCTGTTGTCAAATTTAACTTAGATATAATGTGCTATGTCTTATAGTACCATAAATGTGTGTTAGAAGAATGCTATATAAAAATGATTATACACACAAACAAGGTGTATCACATGTACCAAGTAGAAAAAGTTCAGGCAACAAGATGCTCACTTCGAGTGAGAGGAAGTGTAACAAAAATGTACTGAAGGTGGGATTTCTCGAAAAACTCTGGAGAGACATATTGCAGTATTGACTAATCATTTGATGCAAAGAATAGGCATACATGAACAAGATCTGGTTGGAAATACTACATCCTTTTTTAGTTGTGTGTTTTAAACTGTTATAATATTCACGGGAGAGTCTATCCTAAGCCTTCTTTTAACTGGTAACCATCAAATTCACAATGGCAGGTTTAGATTTAGTTTGGGTATCAAGGAAGTTTGATTTAGTTTTTATTCTTCAATTAGGTTTATACATTCACTAGGTTCTCCTGGATAATTCTTGGAGAACCATTGATTGATTTCATTTCCTAATCGCAATTTGAGTAGAAAAATGAGAAATTTTCATAAAATTGGCTGAACTAACCCTGGTATCTTTGCCTTGTTTGGTGTGTGATAAATTGATCGACAAGTGTGAAATTTTACAAATCTTTTACACATTTTACGTTTGTTGTTGGTCTTTTGTAAGTTTGATAGCATATATACAAGGTATCATTCAACTTGTTTGCTGATAGGATCTATTGACAAAATGCAAGAAAAAAGTTTGCTTTTCTTGTTCATTATCTATCCTGTAGCTTAGCTTTACCTATTGCAATAGCCACTGCTACTACCCAAGCTATAATTTCCCTAATTTCTCTTATTAAATAAGGTCCCAATGCAACTCCGCCCATGATGACCAGTCATGGCCGGTCCCAAGCCCGGATAAAGGAGGAGGGTTGCGTTAGGTTGCCAGCCAGCGTCAAACTATGGCAAAATTTCATGAATGAATCCATTAAACTATTGTGCTAATGCTAGGTTGTTCCCCGGAAGGAACGCGTTGCAGGGTCCGACTGTAACGTCTCGGCAAGGACCGCTACATCTCCAGAACTCGGGTGTAGTGATAAATATGCAAGAGTTCGCGTTACAGGGTCCGACTGTAACGTCTCAGCAAGGACCGCTACATCTCCATGAGAACTTGGGTGTAGTGTTAAATAGGCAAGAGTTCTCACACCATAGGTTAGATAAGAACAAATATGATAGGAAAACTAATAATCTAAGATTTGGAACATGGAATATAGGAACTCTCATTGGTAAATCAATGGAGGTAGTAGATATGATGATTAGGAGAAAAATTAATATTTTATGTGTACAAGAGACAAAATGGACAGGTGAGAAGGCAAAGATGATAGAGAACTCGGGTTTTAAGTTATGGTACACTGGGAAAAGTAAAACAAGAAATGGAGTGGGTATTATTGTAGATAGTTTGTTAAAGGATGAAGTTGTAGGAGTAGTTAGAAAAGGGGATAGAATTATAACTCTTAAGATAATAGTGGCGAAAGAAACTATGAACATAATTAGCGTATATGCACCACAAGTAGGATTAGATGAAGCTACCAAATTAAGGTTTTGGGAGGACTTAGATGAAATATTACAAAATATTCCACCAAATGAAAGGATTTTAATAGGAGGTGATCTAAATGGCCATGTCGGAGTGAAAAATGAGGAATATGAGAGAGTACATGGGAGTTATGGGTTTGGAACGAGAAATGAGGAAGGGAAAACTATATTAAATTTTGCGATAGCATATGACCTTATATTAGCTAATACATTTTTTAAGAAAAGAGAAGAACACTTAGTCACATTCAAAAGTGGGAATAATAAATCGCAAATTGACTTTCTTATGGTTAGGAAGAAGGATAGAAATATTTGTAAAGATTGCAAAGTCATCCCAAGCTTAACTACCCAACATAGGGTAGTAGTGTTGGATATACGCCTCAAACATAGTATCAATAGAAAGAAAATATATACAATTCCTAGAATTAAGTGGTGGAATTTAAAGGATAAGAAGCAACATATATTTAAGGAGAAGGTAGAAGTACAAACATTAGGTGAAATATACGATGACTCTAATACAACATGGGATAAGATGCTATCAAAGTTGAAAATAGTAGCTAAGAGTGTATTCGGTGAGTCAAAGGGACATGCACTACTAAGTAAAGAATCTTGGTGGTGGAATAAGAAAGTACAAGAGAAAGTGAAGGAAAAATGAATAGCTTATAAGGAATTATATATTTGTAAGAACGAGGAAAACTTAAAAAAATATACAATAGCCAAGAAAGAAGCTAAGAAAGTAGTGAGTTAAGAAAAAAAATGAAACTTTTGAATTATATCAAAAATTGGATACAAAAGAATGGGAAAGATACATTTATAGAATAGCTAAAGTGAGAGAAAGGAAAACAAGAGATCTTAGCCAAATAAAATGTATTAAAGATGAATGTAATAGGGTATTAGTAAACGATGAAAAAATAAAAAAACAGTGGAAGAGGTATTTTCATCAACTCTTTAATGAAGGTTTAGGTGACCAACTTAACTTAGGTAATTTAAGTAGGTCAAATGTGCATAGAAATTTTATTTTTTATTGAAGAATTCAAACTTCAAAAGTAAAACAAACTTTGAATGAGATGCACAATGGAAAAGCCGTTGGACCAGATGATATTCCGATAGAGGTATGGAAGTGCTTAGGGAAACAAGGTATTGAATGGCTTACAAAATTATTTAACATGATATTGAAAACGAAAAAAATGCCCGATCAATGGAGGATAAGTACTCTAGTTCCCTTATATAAGAATAAGGGAGACGTACAAAATTGTGCAAACTATAGGGGTATTAAACTAATGAGTCATACTATGAAACTTTGGGAAAAAGTAATAGAAAAAAGATTAAGGAAGGAGACCATAGTGACAGAAAATCAATTTGGGTTCATGCCTGGAAGGTCGACAATAGAAGCTATACATCTTCTTAGACAATTAATTGAAAAATATCGAGAGCAAAGACAAGATCTACACATGGTATTCATTGACTTAGAAAAGGCATATGATAGAGTCCCAAGAGAAATTATATGGAGAATTTTAGAAAAGAGAGGTGTTAGCGTAACATATATTGAACTAATTAAGGATATGTATGAGGATGTAACGACCAGAGTAAAGACTTCAGGTAGAGTAACTGAAACATTTTCAATAAAGATAGGGTTACATCAAGGATCAACCATAAGTCCCTATCTTTTTATACTAATTATGAACGAACTCACTGCGCACATTCAAGACACAGTACCGTGGTGCATGTTGTTTGCAGATGATATTATTTTGGTAGATGAGACACGTGAAGGAGTAAATGCTAAGCTAGAATCTTGGAGGGAAACACTAGAAGGGAAAGGTTTTAAGCTTAGTAGATTAAAGACAGAATATATGGAATTTAAGTTTAGCAATATTAGAAGTAATGAAACAATTGTTAAGATAGGAGAGGACGAGTTGTCCGGAACCGAGAGATTTAAATATTTAGGATCATTTTTACAAAATGATGGAGGGATTGAGAGAGATGTCTTACATAGAATACAAGCAGGATGGGTGAAATGGAGGGGAGCGTCGAGTGTTTTATGTGACCGTAAAGTACCTCTTAAACTTAAAGGTAAGTTCTATAAAATCGCAGTTAGACCTGCTATGTTATATGGAGCTGAATGTTGGGCTATGACTCGAGCACATGAGCAGAAGATGAGAGTTGCAGAGATGAGGATGTTAAGGTGGATGTGTGGACATACGAGGATGGACAAAATAAGAAATGAGAGCATTAGAGAGAAAGTAGGAGTTGCATCTATTGAGGAAAAACTCAGAGAGACACGTTTAAGATGGTACGGACATGTACTTAGACGACCAATAAATGCTCCAGTTAGGCGATGTGAAACTATGATAAACATGCATATAAAACGAGGAAGAGGAAGACCAAAAAAGACTTGGTTAGCAACAATAAAACAAGATAAAATTTATTTAAATATAGATGATGCTATAATAGGAGATAGAGCTCAATGGCGTAAAAGGATTCATACAGCCGACCCCACTTAGTGGGAAAAGGCTTGGTTGTTGTTGTTGTTGTAAATAAGGTCCCAATGCAAACCAATTATCTTCTGCATATGTCTATCTTTGAATGAAAATTGTGGAGAATGTGTTGAAAAACTATATAAATGCTTTATTACTTTTGGAGCAGTAGGCAAGATGCATCTGAATAAAGTTTTGAAGTTGTTGTAACATCAAAATCTAATTCTCCAGTAGATAAGATTCAAAATTTTACAAGAAATCAGTACAAATCTTAAGGCTTTGCCTTAGTGAGCTATATTGATATTGGGCAATCAAATTTGACTAAAACTTGTTTCTAGTAAAATCAAACTTTGCATAAATCTCATCAAAATGTGCATCCACAATGAATACTTATTAAGAGATTCTTAGGGCGTCAGTTCTTAGATGGCATCTGGTATTTAAAGCAACCCGCATGTTGATTCCAGTTGTTTTGAGCTATAAATAATTGCTAATCTATTGGATCAAGTGAATTGGTTCTTTGTTATTTCTTTCTTTAATACATTAGTTAATGGATTTGTGGGTTGATACTTGAAAGATGTAGTAATCTATCATTTATGTTTCAATTATTATTGCAGTTCTTCCTGAAAACAGGAACTTGCAAGTATGGAACAACCTGCAAATATCATCATCCGCGAGACAAACATGGCACAAAATTGGTTCATCTGAATGCTTTAGGACTACCTATCCGTAAGGTCTCTGATGCTTCTTGTCTCCCTTGTACAATTTTAGATACTAGCATCTTGCGTTATGTCCATTATATTTCTAGCTTTGTTACTACTTCTGCAATGTTCATTTGATGTGGTTCCAGGATGAAAAGCCATGTGCCTATTACATGAGAACTGGAACTTGTAATTATGGAATTACCTGCAAATTCAATCACCCGCAGCCTGCCACTGCTGGATCAACATTCCCTCTTGCAGGATCCTCAGCCTATGGTTATTCAAGTTCTGTGGCACCTACCTCTGCTTCCCCTGTAATTACTGGAATTTCACCATGGCCTTTATCACGAGTTTCTTATATGTCTAGTCAACATATGCAAGCTCTCCAAGCTTATGTTCCTCTTGTCCTTCCACCCACCCAAGGGACTATGCCTGGGCAACAGGGTTGGAGCACTTTAATGGTTAGTACATACTTTAAAACTGAAACTAAAACTCTTCAAGTTAGCTAAATGTAGCTTCTACTACAGTTCTAATACAATTACTTTTAACACTTATATTTCTTCTGCTTTGGTCTGCAAAGTCTAGTTTTACAAATTTATTTCTTGAAGAGGTTATATGGATTAGTTAGTTTATGCATGACTGCTTCATCTTGGCCATCAATGTTAGATATTAGAAATGAAGAAACACAAAGAACAACTTAGATTTGATAATCTTGTCGGTAAGCAATATAGCTCTATGACAATCTCATGTTGACAGTTCAAGACCTCAATATGATTAGAGAAGAATATGAAATGTTGTTACTTTGCTAGAATTATCAAGTTTCTGTTTAGGTTGTGTTGATGTTTGGCTAATTATGTGATAGTCAAATATTTCATATTTTTCCCTTTCCCTGAAAGGTAGATTTCATGCCCCATTTTGTTACCTTCCTGTAAAGAGAGAAAGCCATCTAGGTGTACTTAACTATGACATCTACATTTAATGTCAAATACAGAAAATAAATCAAGTAAATCTTTTTAAAACATACACCACGTAACTTGGACACTCCAATAAGTCATTTCATTCTTAGCAGAGTCCACTACGAGAGTAATTATATTCCTAACAGAGTCCACTATGAAAGTATCATTCTCTCTTGGATAACCATGAAATTCAGTACTCAACTATGTTCCTTCTCAATTCAACTGAAGAACTTTATTAGTTAATACAATTTCTTGTTTGCTTCTATTTAATATTATTCTTGTTTAAATTTCTTGTACCTGTAAGAACTTCAACACTTGTACTGCATGAAGAATACATATTCAAACTGAAAACTTATCAGTGAAAGTAATAACCCACACACGTAATTGCACATTACACAGAGACATGTCATCTCTCTTCACTCTTCAGACGCATTTCATCTCAGTGATGATTTTAGGTCAATCAATCATCATTGATTAACTTTTATTGTATGCATAATCTTATATTGTATGCATAATCATTTTTGGTTATAGAATTTTTGTACTTTTATTGTAGATATATTAAACTTCTTTAAGTATATGGTGTAGAAGTCGTGGTTTAGTGCATGCCATGAACTCAGATACTGTTGGACATTTGTAGACGTGTATAAAAAGTGGGCTACAAACTGTTACTTGCATCCCTATGCAATCCTTAGTTTCCTTTGGCTTCAATTTTACATAAAGCATACATTTTATAGACGTGTATGATTACTCATAATATTCAGACTATTGGCAATTACAATTACTTTCAGCAAACATTTTCTCATATTCCCAAGGTATGTTTATATATAATAATGAGACAATGAGATGGCATATAACTGCAACCATGATGGTAGCACATTACCACCATTTAGATGTGCACCTATTCTGCAACTTCAGGAATTGTATGATGGGCCACTTTGAATCCGCCATAGAATACACAAGTACTACTTTATTTCTTCTTCCAGTTAATTGCATGCCCTTTTAGTGTTCTTTGTAGTCTTGACGGCCTTATATACATGCATACAATTAATAAAATGCAAATTTGCTGCATGCTTCCTAGTTTCATCACATATATTTTTTTTTCTGTTATAGTCCATCAAAAGATGCATATTCCTATGCACATGTAATCTTGTTAGTTGCTAGTTTATTTATATTTGCTTATTGATGTGGCAGCAGAATTTTTTCACAGTAGTCTACTAGTTCTTAACTCACACGTGGGTTCAAATGTTCAAGGGAATTTAAGTTAAGGCAGCAAGTATTTATCTGGATAGATTTTCTTTTAGTGGTAAATTTCCCCTGCATCTTCCAGTGTCTGATCTTTCATTCCTTAAAATTGAGAATTCCATATCACAACATTATCCTTCAGTCACTAGGGAAGTTCTGGTTACTTTTCAATAAGATATTTCTACATTGAATTTATGCTACTTTTGGATGTTGCTATGTTCTTTGCTTTCATAGGATTTGATTCCATCAAAAACCTTCAGCTTTCTAGTCATCCTTTAACATCTCTGAGAGAAGATGCCCCATGTTTATACATTCGTTATTTAAGACTTCTAAACAAGTTTCAAATCCATGTCAGGGTAGCATGAATCATATTCACACCATGGATAAGCATGCACCTAATGTGACATCCTATTCAAAGCATCAACAGTCAGGCCCTGGCCTGCTGCTAAATTTACCTGAGAGACCTGATCAACCAGAATGCCAACATTATATGAAAACTGGGGGCTGCAAGTATGGAACCTCATGCAAGTACCATCACCCGAAAGAGAGGAATCAGGCAGCTATAACCACCATAGGCCCACTTGGGCTTCCACTAAGACCAGTAAATTTATCTCCTAATCTTTTTGGTTTCTTTATCTTCTGCGTTGACAGCTACCTGGCTAAATTTTTTAGCTTCGCGTGTTTATGCCTTATTCTCACAGGGTCAGCCAGTGTGCACTTTTTACACCACATATGGAAGGTGCAAGTTTGGTACAGTTTGCAAGTATGATCATCCAATCATTGGATACTACAGCTACACTCTACCGTCTTTTTCGTATCCTGATCCATCAATAGCATTTCCCAACCAAAAGAGTTTACAGATGGTATGGACAACCGAAAATGCATCTCCCAAATCATCAAAGTTGTCTGATCAGCTCACAAAATCTGAAACAGTCCATAGACAGCAAAATCTAGAAAACCATGAGTCTGCAAATGCTTCCACACATACGCCATCCGCCATCGAACACTGAAGAAGAGTCTTCATGA
Source organism: Zingiber officinale (assembly GCF_018446385.1). Classification (NCBI taxonomy): domain Eukaryota; kingdom Viridiplantae; phylum Streptophyta; class Magnoliopsida; order Zingiberales; family Zingiberaceae; genus Zingiber; species Zingiber officinale. The sequence goes on from NC_056004.1 coordinate 18,642,475, forward strand.
TACAGAGCTATTTAATTCTAACCACTCATTCGCATTCATTCTGGTCATTGTTCCATGATGGAGATTTTGGATCTTGGCTGCATAGCGTGGTCATTTTATCGAGCATAGCTATTCAAAGTAAGAGGCATGGCCTTTGTGATGAATGAATGGCAAGCATTGTTTTGAGTTAAATGATTAAATGATTTTTGTTCCACATATATAGCGAAACCCAAACTAAGTTGTACTGTCGGAATTTTCGTTTCTGTTTTCCACTGTAAAGCTGGTCAGTCAGAATAAATGTGATAAATTGAGCTCAACTTTTGCATGAGTTTTTTGTATCTTGATTTAAACGTAGGTCAATGTTTTTTGGGGCTGGGGATATGCTTTAATATTAATAAGCTTAATTTATCAGCATCCATTGATAAATTTAAATAAATAAAAACTTTATGTATTCTTGTTCTTCCTCTCACTGAAGTTTACACAGATCATTGAGTCTGGAACCGGAGTTCATGAATTAGGGTTCTGTCTCTTTTTCAGAATAAAACAAATGGATTTCATGGAATTATGAGATTCCATTTTTGGAGTCGATTCTAGGAAGAAATCTCACCAATCAAATTGCTTTTTTGAGAAATGTGAGACATCAATATAAGAAAAAGAAACGAGAGGAACAACAATTGAATCTAAGAGAAGTAAAATGTCTAGAGTAAATAATTGATTCTTCACTAAGAAAACAATTTATATGTATGATTCGACGATCTCATCAGACAATATTTAGCATAAAAGAGCTAAACTATTATAACTTTTCATTCATATAATGATTGAAACAACCAGGTCTTGGATAATAATCACCAGAGATGAGAATATCTAGCCAAATATTGAATAACATATGCAACAGAAGAAGAAGAAGAAGAAAAAAAAAACAGAGAACTTTTAGGGCAATAAAACAAATACAGCCAGAATGAAATCTTTATAAACCAGTCAAGAATATGACATTAGAAGAAGTCAAACTCCAGATAATTATCTGAGGCTTTTTCAGATGTAGGTTTTGCTTTCTGACTAGTTGATGCCCCTGCTCCATTGTGTTGCCCAATCTCTATGGGTTTTGGAACATCAGGAGGGCTTGCACATCTAATCAAAGCCCAATTTACACCCTCGAAAAAAGGATGCTGCTTTATCTCCGTAGCCCCTCGCTTGTAAGCAAGCCTGTGTTGGGGCTCCTTCACCAGCAAACCCCGAATGAGATCTCTTGCAGAGAAGCTCACAATTGGAGACTCTGGAAACCTCAAGGGTTGACCGATCACATTAAACAGTGTGGCGCGGTTGCCTGACCCCTTGAAAGGAGTCTTTCCGAACAAAAGCTCATACAGGAAAATACCAAAGGTCCACCAGTCGACAGCACTCCCATGGCCCTCACCCTTTATGATCTCAGGGGCCAAGTACTCATGAGTGCCAACAAATGACATGGATCTTGCGTCAGTAGGCTCTGCCATGAGCTCGGGAAGAGGACTGATCTGGTTTCCAATCTCGAGCTTTTGTTTTCGCGACTTGGACTTGGAGGAGAACAATCTAGGCGAGAAACATGTAGTGGGGGCTGCACAGGTAGGCTGAATGCAGGACGGTTCAGTACAAGAAGGTTGGATGCAGAAGGCAGGGTTGTTTCTTTTAGACTCAGAGGCCGGATTTGAGGATTTAATGAGGGTGGGACTAACAGCACAGCGGAGGGAAAGATCAAAGTCTGAGAGCATGATGTGACCATCTTCTCTGACAAGGACATTCTCTGGCTTCAAGTCACGATAGATTATGCCAAGCATATGCAGATACTCCAAACAAAGGAGAACTTCGGCAACATAGAACCTGCATTTGCAAATGTCCAAATGAGAACATGTCAAAAGAAATTTTAGAAACATTCTACTTTGGAATTTAGGCATAGATTACCCACTGCAATTGAGGAATTCAAAATAAACAAGAACTGAAGGTACTAAACAAGGTCTGTCTGTGTGTGTACTGTGTCATAAAGCAATGCAATAGTAGAACATCTACTTGCAGCAGAATTGCAAAAATAATGCACATGAAAAATTCCTGAACTTTCATGTTGACAAAGACCAGGATCATCAGTGTCAATAGTAGCAATAGAGGTTGCTAAGACATCTCAACAATGGCCTGTTCACACAATGCATATATCTAGTTGCCAAATATAAAAAGATGGCACCGTAAACTGCATGCCACAATAGCTGATTTCAGACAGCAGAAGATAGGAACGAGGAAATAGGATATATCCTTCTTATATATGCTTTTACAGTCCAACAAAATAGACCAATTTCAAGTGTCCCTGCATACTAAAACTATTCTAATTTTCTTTGTAGAATACTAAAATCTGGACACGGTCTGGTCCAAAATTAGAACTAGTATAAGAATAATTATATGCAATCCACATAAAATTCAACCTTTTCAACAGTGTCGCATATTGCATAATTATTAATTTGTTTTGACAAAACAATTCAATTGTCTGCTGTACATTCGAATTGAAAATATACAAATAAAGCAAACACATAAGCCCATTTGCATCCTAAACTAAAATAGTTAATGATAGTGAATCACTAATAGACATAAACGCTTCACTGTTTTCTGTGATCTACAACTGACCACATACTTTTTTCAGATTGGTCTTAAACTACTTCAATGTCAAGTTGGAGGTTGCTTTTTTTCCCTTCAAGTGGTTGAAAGGTTTCATCTCATCAAAGCCAAATGAACTTTGTTTGCAAGGAAAGAGATCATCGTAGAAAAATAATTGAATTTTTTTTCATAATCATTATATTTGTTTATGTCCATATTCAAAAAAAAGGAACAAAGAAAGAATATGCTTTCGAGATGTATTAGATAATGTCAGGTGCACTATATATTGCATTCTAGTTTCCAATTGATTTCTTACTGTTATAATATGTCCAAAAGTCAGAATTTAATAAGAAGTTTGTATTATGGAAATATCTTTTTAACCTGACAGGTAGCCTTGTGTTTCCAAGCACCTTAACATTCTCTACCCGGTGGGAAACCTCAAGCATGGGAAGACTACGCGTTAGGCACATGACCCCAAGTATGGCATAGAACAGTTAAATTTATATTAATCGTTTGCATAACATCAATTAAGAGCTTAACTTAAAAGGAAAACACCCATACCTGATTGTGAATGTTTCAATTTGTAAGCCACTCAAACAAAAAAATAGAAAAACATTTTCATTTCAGCACCATCTATCTTTGCAAAATAAGAGGTGAGATACATAAATGAAAAAAATGGTCTTCCACAAGAAAAGAACTAGACAAGAAAAATTGGAGAAAGTAGTTAATCAGTTCTATAGTCTATGCATATTATATAGGCATCTACAAGATTAAACTTCTTACTTCACTGCTGGTTCTGAAAAACTTTTTCCAGGCTGCCTCTGCCGAAGGGTGTGCAGATCTCCTCCTGGACAGTACTCCATCACCAAACAAGAAAATTTTTCTGTCTCGAAGTTGGTATACAATGTAGGAAGAAAGGGGTGATCGAGGCTTTGCAATATCTCCCTCTCTGTTTGTGCTCTAAGCAACTTTTTACGATTAGCAAGTGAAACTTTGTCCATAACCTTCATAGCAAAATAGCATTTGGTTCCACTCAATTCTGACAAGTAGACAGTGCCTATATCACCACAGCCCAATCTCTTAAGCAACCTGAAATGATTTAAACCAAGAACACCCTCTCTGGCACGGATTGCCTGGATTGATTCCCATCTTAAATCATTTGCTTTATGAGGCTTGTTAATGTTGCTACCCATGCTGCTGCAACTGCTTTCGTCACTGGCATCACTGCTTGTACTAGCCTTGCACAAGCTACTCTTGCCACTCTCAGCTTGATCACTGACCTTAGCGCTTGCACCGGTGTTTCTTAAATTGCTACTTCCATTACTGACTTTCGCTGAAATCGTGTTATCTTTTGCATTGTCCTGCTCCAAGATTTCCTTCTCCACATCTCTAGTTTCTTTCAAAGTTGGAGCCTTGTTTGACTGTAACAATTCTACAGATGTACCTTGTCCACTTAATCGTTTCATAGAACTAGATGATTGATCCAAGTCACTACCTATTGGAAGTTTGGAGACATTTGCAGGAATTTCATCAACAAAAGGGTCATCAGGGCCCTTTTTATGACCCTCTAAGACCACAGCATCTCCATCTGCTGCAGTGTGCTCCTGAACTTTCAGTAATGTGATTGGTAATCCAGGTTCTGGTTTTCTGGACTGAGGTATATACAAAGGTGGATGTTGTCGAGAAGCTGATTCAGTAAATTGGCTGCTAGACATATTACGCTGCTGTTCAGGTGAGGGTTTGAGTGGTCTTAGATTCACTTAAATTTACCAGATGATTCTACATGTATTTGCTTAACCAATGTTGCATAAACTTGTTATGAAGTGACTGGCAAGGTAATGGAATCTAAAATCATCAGTAACTGGCACAATAACAGAACAAGCTATCAAGTCACCTTTGCCAGCTTGATTATACTAGGAAAAATAAGAAGTTTTCATGTATTAATAAAAAGATCATAATCTATTAACATAAAGGAACGATATTGAGCAGATAACATATAAGACGATCAGAATACAATTTAAGGAGACTTATTAAGCAACACAAAATAGGGTGCAAATTGTAAGGAAAAAAAGACAGCTACCAAAGCTTCGATTGACAAAAGGTTAGATACATCTTGAAGAAAGTAAACAAATTGAAAATCCAGAACAATAGAAGTAAAATAGCATGAAGAATAAACAACTTTTTTTTTGGACGAAATCCACTTGAAGGAAGCAACAGCGACGACTTCAGCATGCAGATCAAGTCCTACCAAAAGGAATTCATAAAAGGCGACAGCGTTTGTGAAAAAAAAAATGAATCTTTTCCTTCGAGAAGAGAAGGCGGACCAGAGCACGAATATCACGTAGAAAACCAGACACAAGACTAAGAAATAAATCAAAATCAAATCGTCGATTCATGATTCTCCAAGTACCACGCAAAAACCTTATTACAAATGAATAAGTCCAGATCACGAAACAGCATCAAAATCCAAATCTTTCCGCGAGCAAATGCAACCGCACTCGACGCAAGAGGGGAACTGGATCTCACAACCATCGACAGGAAACCATAAAATGCCAATCCCATCAAGTTTCCTAACCTATGCCCCCCCCAAACCCTAACGAAGATCAAAGCACCCTACCAATTCTTTAAAAAAAAAAACAGGAAAAAAAACACACGCCGAGAAGCTGAAGAAGAGTACCTGACTGGGAGAAGAACAATTATTGGTCGATTCTGGCAAGAAGACTCAGTTTACTTGCAGTCGTCCTTGTGAAGCGTCCGCAAGGAGACGGGAGGTCGACTTCGAGTCCACAAAGCAAAAGATAAGAAAGCTGATGCGAAAGCAGGTCCCCCTTCCCATTGGCCATTGCAATTAACTGCCTTTTATTCAATTCCAACAAGAAAAACAACGATTTTTTAAATAATAATAATAATAATTAACACCAAATTCAACTTTTTCCTCAGCATTGAATAAAAAAAATTATTCTACACTCTGCATGCATGTAAATTTTTGTTTATTTGAACTCCTTACTATATTTTAATTTACTTAATTATTTTTATTTTTAGATAAAAAAAAATTAAAATAAAACATAATTTATTCTAAATTAATATTATTTTTTAATTAGAATGACTCAATCAATTCAGTATAAGTCAATCAATTAATACAAACTCTAAATTAGAAGAAAAAAATATCGTACTAAGTTGAATAGAAAATATAATCGATTTTAATTAAATAGTACTGAATTTAAAAAGAATTATATTTTTTTTATACCTTTTTTTATTCCTAAAAAATAATAAAAAATTTTGTTCCCTCATAATAAATAAAAAAAAAATCATATTTAATTTGATAAAAAATATATTAGATTTTAATTTAAATATATTAAATTTAGAAAAAATTATATTTACTTTCAAACTCTTATAGGGAAATTAGGTAATTGAGTTTAGTGTTAGGGAGTTTAGGGTACTTTAATTTTATATAAAAATAATAAACAAAAATTAAATAAATCCTTGATTCGTGAATGAAGCAAGAGGACAAGAAGAGAAGTATGGGGAGAGTTCCTTTCTATAAGAAAAGTTAACAACGACACCTACTTTGTAAATTTGCAAATTTTAAGTTAATGCTGAAAAAAATAGTAGAATAAATTAGTAATTAAATTATATGTTGATATATCAAAGTCAATGGAAATGGGCTGTCGCGCAAAGTGGTCCTCATGGATCAAAAGCATGGTCAAAGGCCTCATGGTGACCAGGATTGATGGCGAGATCACAACGTAAATGACAAAATGTGTGTCGGATCCATTGCGTATCTAATTGGACCAAATCCAAAGTAGGATTTGATTAATGATGGTCTCTCGATCTCCATGGGTGGAGGGTAGTAAGCCACTAGGCAAATGCATTTGATCATCAATTTTCTCTTCTTATCTCTTTGCTTTTATAATTTTATTTTTATTTCGCATTCAAATATGGTTGCGTGGTATAAATTGCATTTATTCGATGTATTTATGGATTATAATGAGCCTTGAATGACATCGTAGAGAAATACATTATGTGATGTTTGTGCATCATACTGTTTGTTTCTCTGGTACCACATATTTCGTAGTCATCCCAACCAGATGGCTTGTGCATCTCTCGTGGTGTGACTAGTGTTGACAAATAGTTGCATCGAGCTCTATCCTCATGTCGCTCGATGCTCGGACTAAGATTTTGTCGCTTCACCCAACCATGTTGCTAGCTTGCTGCTCCATCATGCGCGGCGGCCACTTGGGCAGTGACACGTGCCCGTAACTTGCCGGTTAGCCAAGTTCACCGAACCCATCTGGTGGTGTCGACCGAATATCACTCACAACTTATGGTCCAACATTGCTCACTTCCTAAGATCTTGCCAATTGAATACCCCACCTTGTTTTGATGTCCACCCAATGCTTCCTAATCCCTGTTTCTATGACTAAAACTCGTGATTATCAAATCATACGATAACAATTTTATAGTTGAAGGATTGCTTAATATCCCTATCAAATTAAACAAAATTGAAAGTTATTTGTAAGGGTGTAAATGAATCAAGCCGTTCATGAGTTATTTCAAAGTTCGATTTGATAAAAGCTCGTTTGAACTTGTTTAATAAGACTCGTTAAGATAAATAAACCAAGTTCAAGTTTCATAATACTCAACTTGTTAGTTCGTGAGCATATTCGTTAAGCGCATGAATCAATATTTAAATAAAAAAATAATAATTTTGATATTGAATTTATAGATTTTACACTCTACTTATATAAAATATAGATAAATATATTAAATTTATTTATTATAATAAAATTATAAATTTTAATAAGAATATTATAATTTTTTCTAAATATATAATTTAGTTTTTAATGAATATTTAAAATTTCAATTTATATTTATTAAACTTGTTTAGATTCGATAAAAGTTCGAATAAGTTATGAATATATTCATTAAATAAAATTTAAGCTCGGCTCAATTATAAATGAGTTAAATTCAAACATTCAAGAGTTCGACTCGATTCAATTACACTCTTAATTATTTGAAATTCTTTCGGTCCAAAATAGTAAACTGAAAGAAAACTTCTTGATTTATGAGATTCAATCCTTGTTTACTCAAACAAAACCTAACTGACCTAATCGATTCGTCACTAAAATTGATGTTTCAATCGATTGGATTCGCCTTAACCATTGTAACTTTCGCGATGGATGAACAGATTTGTATTCATGCACCAAAGAGTTGCTAACAAAGACTAACTATTTAAAACCGAATTTGTAGTAGCTTAACTTGAAATCTCCCAAATTAGGTCTGAACCGGTTCAATCTAATCCTACCCAACCGATTTTTTAACTATTGATTTGTGATCGAACGAAGCACGTGTATAAACTGCGAGGGTATATTAGACATTTCAAATATTACCTTTATTAAATATTTATTATTATTATTTTTTTAAAAAAGGCAATCTATAGTTTCGACTTTACCTCGTTCGAGTTTAATGGTCCCGATGCATAAGAGGCAGTGAAGATGTCAAGGTGTAAGATTGGGTTTGCGAAACGAGTGCGGAAGTCTTTGTTTGTTTAGGACCTAAAAATACGATGACGACAACGTTATAAACCAATTCTGTTAAACGTATATGCCCTTGGATTTGATCATTATTTACGGAACTGATCGGGCACGTTATAAGGTCTTCCGCCACAGAAGTCCGGCCAGCCAACCCTCCGCCCGCCCTTCTCTTCGCTGCTCCGACAGGGATTCGCCAGCAGCTTCTACATCTCTTCCTTTTCCCTCCGATTGTGCCCCGATCAGGTCGCTCGCGTGATCGTATCGCCGCCCTTGGATTGTTTGCGTGTCAGCGTGTGAGCGAGACGATAAAGGAGATATTCACGGAGTTATGCAGTCGGATCCCACCGTCATCAGCTTGAGACCCGGCGGCGGGAATCGAGGCAGCAGAATGTTCGCCCCTCGGTTCGACTCTTCCGCCGCTGGAATCCTTAGATCCTCCGATCTTCCCGTCCTTCGCCCCCTTAGCGGCGCTGGCGCCGCCTCCCGGCTCACGGTAGGTGGGGAATGCTTTTATAAGATATTGAGGTTTTTGTTTCGATAAAGGTCGCGTCTTTGAATTATCTGTTTTGGTTTTCGAGATGGGATGCTTTAGTTAAATAATGTGATCCTGGAAATATCCAAACGGAAGTGTTCAATCTGAATCGCCTAACTATGATATTTCCCATGAAAAAGAACAAGAAATGATAAACTAACATTGACGCATTTTGAAACAAGTAATTAAAATCCTTTAAGATGTCATGGTTTCCTGCGTGTTGTCAATAGGAGTTGCTTGCGGCTCTATCCTTATTCAAGAATATACGAAAATCGCAGCTTTCTCGTTAACTGACCTCAGTTAACTAGTTTATTAACTTCATTTCTTAAGGATTCTAGCAAGTAACCTTTTTTTCCCAACATGAGGCATGATATTGATTGGTTGATCGATTCTTACAATGTGTGTTCCTTGTAATTAACTCCCTGCAACATGTTTATGGAAGATTCTTTTATTTCCCATGTCACTGAGACCGACTGTATTCTGATAAACTAATGGAGATATGTCATATATGATTTACTATGTTTTATAAATTTGACAACTATAATTGCTGTTTACTATGGATCAAATTGTCAATGCTTTCGCTTCAAGCGATGTGTGGTTGTTTTACATTTTTTTCTTAAAACACAATGTATATCTATTTTGGCAGATTGGAGACTCAAGATTTGAAAGTCGTGAGTGCATTCGTTACACTAGTCAGCAACTTCTACAACTACGTGAGGTATATACTCAAATTTAATTGTTTTGATCTCTCTGTTATATAGTTTGATCTCTTCATAGTGACTGAATCCTGTTTTTTCATCCCACTTTAGTTTCTGGTATTATTAGTTAAACTTTGGTGTATATTTGTTGCACTTTGGCTAGTTGCCTAGAATGATTTTTACAATATGTCCGGTGCACAAAGCTCCCACCGATCCGAGATCCCGGGAAAGGGTCGGACCATACTAAATTTATTGTACGCAGTCTAACCTTGCATTGCAAGAGGCTATTTACAATCCATTTTATCAATCTTCAGTAATAATCAGTCAAGCTCATTGCTATATTCTGTTTTGACAAATTATCACTTAAAATGATTTTCTTTCAGGACTTTAAATTTAATGTTGTTTTTTTTTTGGTTCGTAGGCTGCACGGATCATAGATGATATTTTGAAACTCAAGCAGGGGATAGAGGCAGAATTTTCTCCTGAAGATCAAACTTGGGGTCATCGCGATGTTAATGTATGATTCTACTATATTTTTTAATGTATAATCTTTTGCTGCCTATACTTAACTCTAAATTCTTCTGCATCTTAAAACTAATCCCCAGCCAGAATCATCCAAGTCACTGTACTGATGTGGTATCTAGTCAATTGAAAGCTCACCATGTGTTTTCTACAATTTAGACAATTGCTTACTGCTGAACCAAGAATTTACAAGTTGATATTAGGTTACAGCACTCATGTGCCATAAGTAGGCAATACCATTTTTCTTTAACAAACAATAGAGTGAGCATGTTCAGCCAGCTTATTTATTGTGAGCAAGAAATCTTACATGCTGCCCTAATCAAAGTGCATGACCATGTAACCCTTTGTTCCTGGGAAAAGCTCAAAATCTTTGGGAAAAAGTTTGAACTTTCCTCCTGATTCTTAGTATAGCCTATATACAATGTGGAACTGGTTGAGGTTCTCACAATTTGTCTTGTCACTGTCATTTCATTGTTGGACAATCTTAAGTTATACAGAAAATAAATTCCTTTCTCCTTTGAGTTATTTTTTTGTATGCTTCATTCACTTCTGTTAATTTATCTTTTGGATGTCTGTGCACACCAGTTAGCAAGTCAATCACAAAATCGCTATTTTGAACCGGACAGTCGGGATTGGCGTGATCGTTCTGGACCATCTACTTCACATATAGATCAAAGGTCTTGGGATACACTTCGTGAGCATAAAGAATCAAATAACTCTGGACACCAAGAGATAAGCCAATTCAATAAGCAGGGTTCTCAATATGCTTCTTCGACTCCAACGGTAATGCTAACCCAGTAAGATACATTCATATAATTAGACAGATATCTGTAGGTTTCTGGGTTTAATCTTATTGAATCACGCCTTTGTTCAAGAATGAACTGTTGCACAATGTGTGAGATTGTTTGGCCTTCATGCTGCAGCATTTTTATATGGATTTCACAATTTCCCATATTAAAATGGCTATATCACCTTTACTATATTCTTTTTTTACCTTTTCTTATCTTGTATATTTATTTATTTATTATTTTATGCTGACATTTATCCTTCCATTGGCAAATTTTAGGTAGGACCTACTACTTTGCTCAAGGCTGAAGTCCCATGGTCTGCTCGAAGAGGCAATCTCAGTGAAAAAGACCGAGTTTTAAAAACAGTCAAAGGGTAATTGCACTAATCGTTAATAGTTGCAATATTCGATAATTTCATGATTTATTTCTTTTAGATATGAAAGTAGTATGCCATGTGCATCACAGAAGTACTCTTCCATTTCTCTAAAAGCTGATTTTCTATGCAATTTGTTTTTTAATGTATTTAACTTTATGTTACGAGGTTCACCAATTGGATTCATTATAAAAGATTTTATTTTCTAAATTATGTTTTTCATTGCAGCATACTGAACAAGCTAACGCCAGAAAAATTTGATGTTCTCAAAGGCCAATTGATTGATGCTGGAATTACAACACCTGATATTCTCATGGTATTAATCTTGCAACTTGCTCTTATTTTATATTTTGAGGTTAAAACTTCTGTTAATTTAATTTAATAAGCACCTTTCTGCAGGATGTCATTACTCTTATTTTTGAGAAAGCTGTATTTGAGCCAACATTCTGTCCTATGTATGCTCAATTGTGTTTTGACTTGAATGAAAAGCTTGTTCCATTCCCTCCTGAAGAAGGAGGTGGCAAGGAGATCACATTCAAGCGTGTACTCTTAAATAACTGCCAAGAGGCATTTGAAGGTGCCGACGACCTGAGGGCTGAATTGAGAAAATTGACTGGGTCAGATCAAGAAATGGAACGTAAGAATAAAGAGAGAATGGTGAAGCTCCGTACTCTTGGTAACATTCGCTTGATTGGTGAGCTTTTAAAGCAGAAAATGGTGCCTGAGAAAGTAGTTCATCATATTGCTCAGGTAGTTTGTGCTACACCTATTTCATGTTTATCTTTGAGATGTACTCTTTAAGGGAGATTTCTTAGAGAATACTGTGTGTACAGGAGCTTCTGGGGCAAGATGACAAAACCTGTCCAGCTGAGGAAAATGTTGAGGCAATTTGCCAGTTATTTAACACTATAGGCAAGCAGTTGGATGAGAGCCCCAAATCTTGTCGATTTAATGATGCCTATTTCAATCGGTTGAAAGGGCTAACTAGAAATCCTCAACTTGCACCACGTCTAATATTTTTAGTTCGTGATGTGCTTGACCTTCGTGCGAACAATTGGATCCCTCGTCGTGAAGAGGTAAAATTTTCCTAGTACTGCTTATGGAGTTTGAAGTTCCTTTTGCAACTTAACCTAAGTCCATAAATATGACTAAATAACCAGGATTTTAGTGTTCTCAGGAGATTCTTATCATTTTGGGAATTGCTTTTTTTCCCAATTTCAGGTCAAGGCCAAAACCATAAGTGAAATTCATTCAGAAGCAGAAAAAAATCTTGGATTACGCCCTGGTGCAACTGCAAGCTTGAGAAACAACCGTGAGGGTGGTCCTGCTTTAGGAGGGTTTAGTCCTACTGGATTACCTACCAACATACCTGGAACTGGTGGTATGATGCCAGGTATGCCTGGAATGAGAAAGATGCCTGGAATGCCTGGGTTAGATAGGGATGATTGGGAAGTTCCACGGAGCACATCCATACCAAGGGGTAACACTAATCGTAGACATGGTTCACTCGTGGCTAAATCGCCATCCATCAATTCTAAGTTCTTACCTCAAGGTAGTGGTAGCACCATTTCTGGAAAGGCTAGTGCATTTTTGCAGCACAGCGCCACACCATATTCTACTTCTCCCCTTGTCTCAGGCATATTAGATTCTCCTGATCAAAGAGTATCATCCACAAGGTCTGTTGTTCAAAACCCACATCCCGTGTTTCCAGAGAAGTCAATATCAACACCAAAATTCAATCCTAATGAGCTACAAAAGAAATCAATTGCTCTTCTGGAAGAGTATTTTCACATCAAGATTCTAGACGAGGCACTTCAATGCATAGAGGAATTAAAGAGTCCAGAAAACCATCCTGAAGTTGTCAAGGAAGCCATAAACATAGCTATGGACAAGGGCCCTTCATGTTTGGATCCCTTAGTGAAGCTTTTGGAGTATTTGTTAACTAAAAAAGTTTTTACTCCAAGGGATTTGGGGACAGGTTGTTTACTCTATGGAGCAACTCTGGATGACATCGCCATCGATTTGCCAAAAGCACCATTGCATTTCGGTGAAGTAATTGGTAGACTGCTTTTATTTGGAGGTGTAGATTTCCAAGTACTGGAAGAAATTCTCAAGAAGGTAGAAGATGCCAGCTTCCAGACTGCAATTTTTGATGCCGTACTAAAAACTCTTAAATCAAGCCCCAGTGGTCAGGCCATATTACACGCACAAGAAGCAGCTTTGAAGGCTTGCGAGAAATTGTTAGAATAACCTGGGATTCCCTTCTTGTGTATTACCACCAGCTTCAACAGATTGAAACAGCTTGGTGGCATGGTGAGGTTGCATACATCAACCATCCCCTACCAACTGACATTGGCAAAATGCTCGTTACTCGAAGACAAAAACCATGAAAGTGGGTCTGGCTAATGCTGTTTTGTTCCACATTATATGCCTCTATTGATAAGTGGCTACATACAATGCCTTTGTTTTTTTACTTTCTCTTTATGTGTTACATGTTTTCATGGGGTTCAGAAATATACAGTGCATTGATTCTGTGCGGGTTTGTGAGATGCTAGTAAGCTTCTGACTTGTATATTATTGTGAAATCTTGAAACTGGTTTGAAATTTCAGCAATAAAAATTCTCATGAATAATGAATGTTTCCCCACCTGAATGTATCTTAAAATATCCGTTGTTAATTTATTTTCCATCAACTTATTATTGCTCGTATAACTCATTTCATTGAACAAGTGCATCTTAGATAAATTTGTAAGTTGTGTTGATTATTTATATATAGTGTAATGCATTTTCAGTTGTTTTATTAAATTTGTTTGTTGATGTTTATTCAGCATTGAGGATGCATTATCAACTTAGTTGCTCTGTATGTTTCCAATATAGAGTTCTATTTCTTTATATGTTTCCTCTGTAACTTAGTTTCTCGTTTCATCTCCACTTATTTTTAATAGAGTAAAAGCTTTATTCTTAAAAGTTGTTAGTTATTTGTTGTGTTGAGCTAAAATACCTCATTTCTTCCTAAAGAGTGAGATGTTGGGCGGGCAAGACAACTTCTCAGTTTTTCAAGTATGAATGCAGTTTAGGTGAATTAATGGATGAATTTTTCTTAATGAGTAGTTAATCTAAAAATGCCGCCCAAGACAACTTCTCAATTTTTCAAGTATGAATGGAGTTTCAGTTTCGGTGAATTAATGGATGAATTTTTTTTAATGAACAGTTGATCTAAAAATGCTGGATTAATAGACCGTTAATTGCAAGCGTTTCTTGATTTATCTGATGATCGATTGAAAATTTCTATGTTATCAAATTGATGATCTCATAATTACTCAGCATAGACGGGATAATAAAAAAACAAACAAATGTGCCTTGCTGCAAATGTCTAACTGTTTACTTCTTCCTGCAAATGTTTAACATTGCCTCAGATTAGAGTAGAGATGAGAAGCACTTCCTATCAATCATCTGTAAACAACGACAGTACGTAATGCTTCTGTCTTCTTGATTGGTCTGAGATTTTTTTTTTAAAAAAAAAACAAAAATTGAATGTTCTCATTTTTTTAAAAATTTTTTATTTTAGGAGTCAGGCTTGACACTCATTAGGACCGTAAACTATTTAGGTCGAATCATATCAATCTTGTTTAATAAAGTAATTGAACTAAAACAAGTTGAACATGAAAATGAATTAAGTGGTTGATTGAAACAGTTATTTACGCTTGACGTGATTTCCATTTTCTTTTTTTTTTCACTAGCTTGGTTCAAAATTAACACTTCACAATCTCTATTTATTTAACTATGATTGATATTTGAACGGTAAGTGCTTGAAAGTCTGTTGAATGTTGTTGCCGTTGCATCATGCCCGGAGGCCACAATCTTTATTCATATGTTTTTTTTTGTAATTGGGTATCAAGTTCTCGTGAGTTGATTAATTTTGGAATGTATCATCTGATTTTATATTTTGTTCATTAAGTAAATCCATAGAACATAATGGCTCCTGACATGATGATCCAGTGTCACTAGTAGTTCAATCATTATAGATGTGCCCTGCATAGAAATTGAACTTAAATTACTTGAAAAGGTACTTTGTGTCTTACCATTTCCACTAAATCTTGGGACACAACCTCTATTTATCTAAGCCCAAGTGTCTAGATATTTTTACCTTTCATTCATTTGGAGCTGGTAGAGAGACCTATGGAATTTTTTTATTTACCATCGGATAAATTCGGGAAACACAAATGAGTCACAGGGAATGACTCAACGCCATGAGTAGTTCCAGCACTATAAACATTTATTTGTACAGTATGATAATCAAACTCTCATTATTTAAAAAATTCATCCGTTCACTTATCATCCCATCAATTCTTGAGAGGCCCACCATCTCTATTTATAATTTAATTTAATGAGTTATTCAAGATTATTTATTTCATTAATGTATATATATTCATCCTACATAAATGTATTTTATTGGATAAAATGTCAAACTTAATGCTCTCATTTGGAATATTATTGTCCCTCGGGATTAATAGTTGGCTAACTTATAGTGACATTATCGTTATAAGGTCTAGGAGTTAAATTTTAATTAGTAGTCGAGTGTCTATCCTCCCCATGTATTATTCATCTGTGTAATATTAGTAATCAACTATGATTTATCTCTTTTATATTAGTTTAAAGATAATTGACAGAGACGCTGGAATGAATGATCATCGAAAATACTCCATATAACATATGAGTAAATGTAATTATTCGGAAAGAATTATACGATCTTCATATAATATTATTCAAATTCAGTAAAAAAATATATATTAGTTTTTAAAATAATTTATACTCATTATGTTAAATACGAAAAAAAAATACTAGATTTATATTTATTTTTTTAATAATCATGTTCTAATCGAGTCCAACTCAGTAGTCCAACGTTGCCCACGCTCTCTGTGGGCTCCACCATTAACGCTGGCGCGATCGTCGCGAACCTGTCTGGGCCACGACAGGCTTCCATTACGCAACGCAGCGCGGTCGGCCATGGCGGAGGCCGATCAGATCACCCCATCTAGGGTTTACTCCCTACTGCCCCTGTCACAGTACGGTGCGTTCCTTTGCCCCACATAAACGTCCTTTTCTCTTCGCCTCACCGTTTTTCTTGTTGTTTTCTCTTTTTCCAGTGGAGATGTTCTGTGAATTCTAGATTGTAAATTTTTTCTCCATTCTTGAGTAGAATCCCGCAAAGTCCCCATTCCGTAGAAAATTTCATAACTTGGTTCAGCAAGCATGTTTGTGAACGAAAACACCTTGATGTGTTCAGTTGCTTGTAATCTAGATTGACCAGATAACAATTAGCTGCGGAGCAATGCATTTGTTGCCATGATAGAGTGTAGCTTGAATCAAGTATGGTAGTGTGCACTTTGTGGTTCAGTTAATAGGCTACTCTGTAAAGATCATAATCGATAAAGAGCCACAGTTGGCTGCCTTTCTATTCATCAAGAGTTTTCCAAGTAGATATTTTTAGGACAATCTAGTCTCTGTCTGGTCTCACGTTCTGAAATATGGATCATCTAACCTTGGGGTATTGATATGTTTCACATTTGGATAGTTTGTTTCTAGATGTTTATCTAGGATTTCTTGTTGAAAAGTTGTCTGGGTGATACAGAAGTAGGATATCCATAGTTGGGAAAGAAGGATGTTGACATACATGAGGTAGGTTTGGCAACATTTATAACTTTTCTATCTATTCTTTCTCCACTCACGTAAGTTAGTCGATCATTTTCCAAACGGAGGAGACTTGGTGAATATTAAGCAAAATAAGTTGTTTTCTTGACCTCAATAAATTTGAGCTAGTTTCCATTTGCTACATAAACGCAATAGTGACTATAGCTAGTAGTTGTTTCTCTTTCTGTTCAACACCTGTACCAGTCTGAAATAAATGTGGAAGATGTCAAACTGGGACAACAATTGCAGTAAGTTTTCTGGTTTGTTACTCCTTGCTCCTATTTGTTCTTCATGATTGATTGATGACAAATGCAAGTATAAGATCTAGAGAGTCTGCAGATTTGTCTCATGTGTACTGGAAATGTTTTTTCTTGTTATCACTAGGATTCATACTCTGGTAGGTATTATATGTCAACATAATTACATCAGCAAGT
This sequence comes from Zingiber officinale, assembly GCF_018446385.1. Taxonomy (NCBI): domain Eukaryota; kingdom Viridiplantae; phylum Streptophyta; class Magnoliopsida; order Zingiberales; family Zingiberaceae; genus Zingiber; species Zingiber officinale. The sequence continues at coordinate 18,659,638 of NC_056004.1, forward strand.
GACACCTACACCCAGAAATGTACTCCAGATTACCTTAATCCCTCTCTCTAAATACACTTCTGAACTGCTATACAACCTCAAACATTAATTTGGATGGCATTTAAGATTTTGCTGCAACTCTAGAATACAAGATAAAAGATGGCCAACATAGCTTCTAATTTTCTTTCTTAACAGAAAACATACTTGCATGGTGCACTAGAGGCTTCATGAAGCCTTCAAAGATGGCTGTGAAATTCAAGCTTTCATTCGCCCACAAATGATGGCTGCTTTACTTGCATTGTGGAATCTTGGTGGGCTCTAGTTTAACAGGTGATTACAAAGAGCAAGATTGTATTATGCAAAAACAATTAGTGAATCCATGCCTTCATCACAAAAGAGATGAAGATTTAACAAAGGATTAACGGCTCATCACTTACTTGAAATTCAAGGCTTCTGAAGTTCTCAAAATGCATCGCATTCCGTCAACCTGAGCTTTTAGAGACATAGCATAGTCCAAAGTTTCATCTAATAAGGAGAAGCCATCCATGGACTCACCTCCAGGTACAAGCTTTTTAAGCACTTGGATCCTCTTCTTAGCCAATGTCTTTGCCAGGATGCTTTTACCAACATCATGCTGTGCTCTTCCTGCCATTTTCCTTGTCGAGGACATCCTTAAGCACCTCCTGAGTATCTTCTTGGATCTAGGGATCTTCCATGAGTTGCAGCATGGTTTGCTTAACTCATCATACTCCCTTCCTAGGAGACCTTTTAGTACGTCCTTGTTCTTCTCATTCTTGGAAAGGTTTGTGATGAGACCCTGTGACCATCTCGTTCTGCCTCTGGCAAAGGCTATCGCAGCGTCAGCTGAGAGCTTGATGGCCTTTTTTCTCTCATGGAAGCTCATATTGTTGGATGAAACAGCTGATAGCTGAAACCCCAGGAGCATTTGTTTGAGGAAATTTAGCTTGAATGAGCTTGTGAGTTGCATGCTGGCTACTTGCAAATTTGAGAGTGGAAAAGCAATGTAAAACTATCCAGTGAGTTAAAGGCTCCCTTCGCTTATATGATAGAGGGGGAGAGAGAATGTGTGTGTCTCCAAGTGGGTTTTCGGTAGAAGCATAACATGTGACATTATTTCATGAGGATCCTATACCTTTTTATCCCTGCAGCTTCATCTAACTGAGATACAAGTTGCTATATCATAAGATAGATCTTTATTTAAGAGCTTCACATGCTGACTGTAACATTGATTTGAGATGTCCTGTAATTGCATCTTTCTGTTTTCTCATCCGAAAAAGGAAGAAACACACTGTTACGTCTGCTGTATTGATGAATTGGAAAAAGAAATACCAAGTAATTTGCATGCTAATTCTGTGTTGTATAATGAGAAATGGAAAAGGATTCTGAATCAATATGCAGAGGCCATGTGAAACATAGAATCGCCTTAACATGCCACTGGTATATAGTAGTCATGCATGTAGGTTGAGAAGTTACATTTGCACCACAGGTTCAGAAATTCAAAAAAAAAGAAAAAGTTGAAAAAGTGGAGTTTAAATGAGGCTGTCATGGGAAGATATGATTAAAACCATTTTATTTGTGAGCCATAGGAAGAGGGACCTACTTGGCAGAGACAGGCCACATGCATGCACATGGTTATCAAGGCCGACAGTCCAAACAAAGTCTGTGAGCTCCTTAAATTTAGCTAGCTATGCACATACTCGCATCAGAAAACATAGTTTAGCATGATACATAGTTTTGCATGATGTATGATTCTTAATCCACATTTATTATGATTAACTCGATAATTTTCATCTTCTTAAAACATGATTACTTTTTCAATATGGCCAGGTGAATGTGGTCAATGCTACTACAGCTCAGGGTGATGTAATAATGACAGAGAATTGCCAATGAATGTTCAGTTAGACTGCAAGGACAAGTTCAGATCAGTGGCAGAGGATTAGCAGTTATATTTAGTAAAACACTGTAGCATTTCTCTTCAAAGCTCATATCAAACAATCTAAGTTAATATGATCTTCTGCAGCAGTGCTGGTACAGAGAATGATGTAGCTGAACCATTTGTGTCCATTATTGCGGTCTGATACAATACAATAATGCCAGTAGACTCACATGTGAGTTCATGATTCCAGATGTCATAAATTTGTCATCTCTGTCACTCTCTTGCTCCCATGCATCTCATGTTGAATTAGGGTTCTGTTATTTCTACTGGTCTTTTTGTTGTGATATTTGGGCAAAATCATGAGTTGAGGTTTCTGTAATATACAGCTTCATCTTCTCCATATCCAGGGAGTAAACCGATGGTTAGGGCTCAATTAATCAGTGAGCAAAGCTTTACAGGGGATTTAGGTTTCACTATTTAGAAAACATTGGGTACTGTTATATAAGAATGTTCAGAAAAAAGTTTGGTGAACGGACCATCACGCTTCTGTTGAGATAGTGTTTGTTTCTTTGAGACACCGAATCCATCATCCATTTTGATTGACTAATCAATTAGATCGAACTTCACATGGATGTGACATGGAAGAGTTGTTCAATTTATGACAAGTTTGTTTGGTGATGTTTCCATAGGATAATAAATGTGGTATTCATACTGATTGATCCTCCATTACATAGTTATCATAGAGAGGTGACACAAATCAACTGATCACAATGTCTTTCAAGAAACTACATCTCTTAGTTCATGTCACATGGCTTCTCAATGACATTAAGCACCAGAATGATATGAGATAGAGGAATTCAATTCTAGCAGCTACTTGATTTGTCAGAGATACTCATACCAAGGGAATTGTTCTTTTGTATCTTCAAGGGGGATACACCAGTTGGTTCCACAACTTGGATGCTGCAGGATCAGGAAAACATGGTGATGAATGTGGTGCACTCTTTTCTGCCTCTCTCAGATGGCTTTGGCAAAAGGAAGATATTTCCCACATGGTATCCACATGGGAGCTTCTACTCTTTGGGTCTCCACATGATTCCTTCGCTCATCATGTTCCCAAGTACAGCTTTTTCACTATTCAGCTTTAAAATTTGTGGCTTTCAATGTTATTAGTCATGCTTCTTCTTCGCATAATCCTGGTGTCATGTTACATATCAGCTAGAGAACATCAGTTTCTTAGCGAATTAATTACAAGGAAAGACGACAAGTCTTCTCTATTTAATGTAAATATTATGATCAGTCTGGCCAAGTGCACACTAATTAGCTTAGTTGACAAATTACTTTCTTCCTCAAAGATAGGGTTGTAATCGAACTGAGCCGAATTTTGAAGTATTCAAGTTTGTTTGATAAGGTAACTAAGCCGATTTGAGCTTAAAATGAATCAAACTTTTAAAATAATTGTTCAAGCTTGGCTTGGTTTACTATTATGAGATTGAGTTTGGTTCGTTTAGATGTTATTGAACTCTCAATTCAAGCTTGATTTGAGTTTGGTTCGAACTTGGCTTGAGCTTAATTCGTTTAGATGTTATTGAGCTCTCAATTCAAGTTTGTTTGATTGTTTGAAACTCTTAGTTGTTTGATTGGTGATTGAGTTTGATAATTTAAATTTATTTATTTATTTTATTTTATTTTATTTTATTTAGCATATTGAAAAAAGTTTTGTAAATGAATATAGTTCGTGAATATTGTTCACGAACGTTGCTCATGAATATTATTCACGAGCGTTGTTTATGAATATTGTACACGAACGTTGTCCATGAATATTATTCATAAACGTTGTTCACGAACGTTAACGAGCTGAACATATATGTGTTTAAGTTTATTTGTTTAATTTAGCGAGTTGTTTAAGTTTATTTGTTTAATTAATGTTGTGTATATTAAATGAACATAAACAAAATTTTATCAAGTCAAAAATTAAATTTATTCACGAACGTTTGGTTTAAATCTGCATATTCTAAATCTGAATTCCTCAAATAGTCATTTTTTTAATTACTTGTTATTTACCTGCATGATTTGAGCATTATAACAGGGAGTGTTATGGTAATTTGGTCAGTAGGCAGATACTAATATGGATATTAGAATCTTGTCAATACAAATAGACTAGTTAACATCTTTTTTCTTAGTTCTTGATTTCACAAAAATAGTATTGTCTTAAACATAAAATATCGTATTGGTATTGATTGAAAATCAAAATAAAATGATCATTAATTTTGGATGTTAAGGTTAGTTTATTAAGATATAGAGTAATCTTGAGAAGAAACAACCTTATTGATGTTTATTTTTCTCCTTTTATATGTTCTATCGTTTTATGTTTTTCATCGGAGGATGATGATTTAGGCATCTGAAGGGTCACGTCAGAATGATTCCTAGCAAACCATCTAACGTGTGGTGATCTATGCAAGTCCGGTCAAGAGAAAGCTGTCTATAGTTTAGTCGTGGTAGAGTTTTCCGACCGCAATACTTATCCTTGTGTTCATAGAGATAAACACAAGGATAAGTATACAGATCTGACATTATATCTGTTAATCCAGCTGAAATTAAAATCAAATGATCATTAATTTTGAATGACAAGGTTACTTTGTTAAGATTTAATATTGTTTTGTTTGTTTAGCTCTCACATATTAACGTAATTAGTATCTGCATAAGCGATTGCTCTAATATATCTAGGATTAATTTTTAGCTGATGTAAAATATTTCATTGGATGTTTGACTTTTTCCATGTAAATGGTACAATAATTTATCCTCTTTTAGAGAGTATCAGACCGTCCTAAAGGAGACGCTAAGTTGACGACTTCACCTTTTACTTCAATATTATCGTAATAGTCCCGGGACAATGGTGCAAAGGCAGAATGCCTTCTTAATTTCTCAAACATATAAGGGTCGAGTCTCAATTTTGGTAAATTAATGTATATATTTCCTTTAAATGACTAGTTAATTTAAGAATACTAGGTTGACGATTCGCATGCTATAAGTGCTTTCCGATTTACCTTAATAACTAGTAGAAAATTTTAGTGAAATCGAGTCGGTCATCCATGATTACTCAGTATAAGCTGAATATCTGATATCAATAAAAATAATAATAAAATAATATATATATATATATATATATATATATATATATATATATATATATATATATATATATATATATATATAGAAAGAGACGATTTGGTAGGTGCCTTCATGCTCGCCCACGTTGGGCACTTGAGTGCCAGGTGCCTCGTATGCAATCAGACGTCTAGTGCCGACGGTAGCACCTAGTAGATAATGATTGTATATGAGGACATCTCCAATGTAAGGTTTATAAGCGGTTTGTAAAATCTAAAAAGTTGAATAAAAAGTTTTGAACCATTATAAAAGTTAAATTTAAGATTTGTAATTTAAAAGTAGTAGTTAAAATTCAAACATGTTCTTTTATCTCGAAATTGATACAATATATATGAACCATGTAACTCATGTTATGAATTGAATCACAGATATCTTATTTAGAATTTTAATCATTGAAAATATTTTCATAAATTTTCATATTATTGACGTGACATACTGAGATTATAAAAAAAAATTATTTATAATTCATTGAAGATGTCCTGAAAATAGTAAGGGTTAACTGGGACATGTCAGCTCTGCCAGAATTAAGGAACAGTCAATGAGACCATCCAATTTCATGAACAATGATTTTTTTTGTTCAAGTACATGACCTCATAAGCGGGAAGCCAGATTTGATATACTGATTTACCTTTTATCTTTTCTTTGAGTTTAGCTCATGAAATCTTATACCATGAAACCAGAGTTGTTTCTCAATTGAATCAGAGTGACTACGTTGTTAAACCTATTTCACTTGTAGAAAAAATTCTACAAAAATACGATGTCTCCAGCAAATTCTCCGTTAAAATTGCTTTCCACAAAGCTTCCATCACAAAGCCAAAAACCATGATTTGCATCACATGAACATGAAGCAGTTGCAATGAACACGCCACAGCACTTTTGTACAGAATTAGAAGAGAATGATTGCATGTGATATGGCTCACGAAAAAAGGAAAAATACAGTTGAATGATAGTTATGTCATCCAAAGCTTCAATCATGGTGTTCAACTATGAGGATTATCAGAAGCTTTATCTCTCTCTCTTTCCGCTTTACCTTTTTCTTCAAGCGTGGGACTCTGCCTAAATGGACTGGTGACCACAATGCTTGTTTTGTTTTGTAAAGACAGGGTTTTGGTTTGTCACTGGAGGGTGGGGCATTGTGCATGGTTGCCCTTGAAATAAGTTGAATGGGGAAGGAAAAGGATAAGTGAGACACAGTGGAAGGAGATAAACTGGATACATCTCACAAGATATGCCCAAAACTTGGTTTGTTCTTTCCTAGGACACAGGAATAATGCACATCGCTCGTCATTTCTTATTCAGCAATTAACCAAAGCATGCATTTAAAATTATAAAATTCTCAAAAGATATATTTAATTTTTAGATTTGCTAAAGAAGTGCTCTAATAATTGCATTCGAAAATTAATATTATTGTGGTACTGAATTTTAAAAAATAATAGTACCGTGGTTTTATTTTTCATCACTTTCGTTGTAGTATTGATTTTTAAAATGTAACACCAGTGTTATTTTTAAAAATTCAATACCACATTAGTATTATTATTTGAAGGAAACATCATGATGATTGACAGGAAAGTAGATTCTCTGTTCCGTAAATTATAAATTAAGGGATGATCTACTACATGAGGACCTTTGATTTGAATGGACCCCACCTACTTAAAGATGGGGTCCATCCAAATCAAAGGTCCTTATCAGTGGGTCATCCCCTTGATCCATAATTTGCGGATCAGAGGATCCCTACTGGGTTGACAGGAAGAATATTTTTAAAAATTTTATAATTTTAAATTGAAAAAATAATATTATTCATTTAGTATTATGGATCCTATAGTAAAATATAGACCGATATATTATGAAAAAAATTTTACCCTCTAAGATAGTGGTTTTTTTATTAAAAAAATTAACATTCAACTAGACATTTTACCTTTTCTAAAATTTAAAACAAACAGTCACCAACTATTCTAATTGTCCTTTCTTATTTCTGTACAATCCAAAGGAAGTTGAAGGTGTCAAGTGAGACTTAGAGAACTTGCAGGACCTTGAAATAATGCCATCTATAGCTGCATGAACACAAACTCTTCGATGGCCGGTATTTCACCAATCTTCTTCCCTTATCTGGCTTTTCAACGACGCCAATCGCCATTATGGCCTCCATGCGCAGTGCTGTGCTGCCGTCTGCCGACGCTCATAAAACTAATGTTCACATTATGCTCCCCGAGAATTCGACATTCCTGTACAGTGTGACATTCCCCTCGTGGCTCGCGTCCATGTTGAATGACCCGACAAGGGTGAGATGTGGTATGCCATCCTTCACTTTTTCTTTTCACTGTTATATCAATGGCATCTGACAGGCACCCGTAAACTTGCACTCGACATGAGATCGATGGATTTGGACGGTGATCCTATCTCAAAATGGAGAGATGGCACGTTGATTAGGGGCGACCTTGAGATAGTTTTATATGTTGATAGGGAGAAAATTTTGAACCGGGCCTCTCTTGGTCATCCTGAGCTGCTTCAAGTCTCTCTGTGAGTATTCGATCATCCTGACCTTCTTTGAGCTTTTTTTGTGAGCATCCGGTCATCTTAACCTACTCTCGGTCTTCTCGCGAGCATTCGGTCATCCCGACCTTCTCTGGGTCTTCTCTAAAAGCATCCGATCATCCTGACCTCCTCCAAGCTGGTTTTACTCGCAAGTATTTGGTCACCTGCTCTAGGCTCACCCTCAACTTTATTCAAGGCCACCCCACATGATATCTGGTCTGGACCATTGCTCTAATATCATTTGTTGAGACCGAAGGATATTCACATATCTCGACAATAGCATGATATTGTCCACTTTGGGCCTAAGTTCTCATGACTTTGCTCTTGGGCTCTACCCAAAAGGGCTCATACCAATGGATATATCTTACATCTTTTTAAATTCATGATCTTTTTCATATCTTTTCAATATGAGACTTTGATTGTATCCTAATAATACCGCCTCTCATAGCCTCCACATTAATGAGGCGACAAAAAATGTCTAGTGTCAGAGTATGTCGAAGAGTGGAGTATGTACGAGAGCCTTCTTATAGGCAGAGGAAGGCTTCATTACATGCATATGTCATAGTAATAGCATATTCCCTAATATGTTCTTACGATTCTCTAACAATGTTGTCTTCTAGAGAGAGTCTGACCGATGCAAGTTGAGAGCTTTACATTTGAAGAAGTGGAGAGCTGAGCCCCTAAGATTCGACTGATGTTGGGGCCGGGCAAATTTGTGTTAGGACTTTGAAATTTGCTCGAACAATATGTCCGGTCGGACTTTATGTCGGGGGTTTATCTTACACTCAGCCTCTATACTTGAATGTAGAATTTGGTCTAACCGAGCAATGTGTCTAGCATGTCCGATTGACCTTTTAGTCTGATCGTCTAGAGCACTCAGCGGTGACACTAGACTTATTTCGGCATGACATTGATACAACCCAAGAGTTGACCCATTCTTGACTTTAACCATCATATCAACTAACTTTTTTTTGACATTGAACCCAACTTTGGGAGTCTCACCTTACTCGTCGTATCAAATGGAGTCTAGAGGAATCTCAAGAGAGCTATCTCAGAAAATCCTCTCCTTGTCAATTGATTTCAGATGGGATAATAATTATCCTATGGACAAAATAAGAAGACAAATCGGGGGAGAAGGCGATAAAAGAACACGAAGAACACAAAGAGAAATTCATTATTTGTAAAAAAAATGTTAATAATAGAGGATAATTTTTCAAACATCTACATAACTTTTTTTTTATAGACTCTATACCCTAAAACTATATTAGGAAAAAATTCCTAATATACAAATCTTGATTCCTGTCGGGTAAAGAAAGGAAAACAACCTTAGCAAAAAAGTAAATTTCTTAACAAAAAAATTGATAAAACATAATGTTGATATAGACAAACTCTTACCATAAATACTAAAAATATCTTAAATATCATAAAAATAAAAATTACTAAAAATAGCAAAAGATTTTCGGAGGCTCAGAAAAAAGTCTAAATAGTACTTTTTGGCCCTGAAACTTGCCAGTTATAGGTTCCCCATAATAAACATAGATTTTTTAATTCTACATGTATAAGCGCTGACAAAGCCTGACTCTAAGTCTCGAGTCAAAAGTTATGGCTTCCAGAAGATTAGGTTCTCCTAACTTGGTCCTATACCAGTCGTCCCGGATTGAAAAGAACTCATTCTCGAGTTTGTAATACTATCATCAGTATCCACAGAGTAAAAAGTCAAGTGCTTCACATTAAGCCATCAAAAGTCTTCAAATGACTGGCAATGCATAACTTGTAGGCATGATCATTGATCTTCTACAATATCTCATACGGTTTAATCTTTCGATCCTTCATCTTATTATACTCGCCAATAAAGAAATGATCATGAGCTAATACATCCTAGACAAAATCTCTAACCTCAAAAAGTATCCGACGACGATAACTATCAACCAGAGTCTCGTACTTGGTATTGCTATCAAGAATTGTCAGTTCCATTTGCTCATGAATGCTTCGAAGATGCTCTGTTATCTTATTGGCTTTAGGACTAAATCACCCTACACGTGGAATTGGGGCTAAGTCCATTGTCTTAGATGAGTTCAATTCATAGACAATCTCAAAAGGACTCAATCATGTGGTCCTATTTCTCTATCTGTTGTAGGCAAACTCCGCTTGAGGTAACATCAAGTCACACTGCTTCGGTTTAGCTCCTGTGAGACATCTTAGAAGATTGCCCAGACTCTAATGTTGGAGCAATCTGGGTACCCTATGTTGTGATGTTTGGTTAAAGATTTAAGTTAGGTTTATTGTTGTATTTGATATGCATTGTGAGTGTGCAGGATACAGGTACAACAAGGAAAGTCCAAGGGTGATCTTAACAAAGGAGGAAAGTCCAAGGATGAGTCTTGGCGGTGTAAGTCCAAGCATGTAGTCTTGGCAACGTAAGTCCAAGTGTGACTTGACAATGGATGAAGTCCCGGAGGCGCGACCTCTTGGCAAAGGATGACCCGACAACAATTACAAGGTCGATGGAAGCTCCAGAAGGCAAGACGTGAAGGATGGGGAGACATCTGAGGGACGCATGACTGATGGAGGAGGTTAGAAGGCTAGGTCTAGGTTGGTCAGGCAAGGACGAGTGCTGAGTGAATGTACTCAGGGGTTAAATCCTAGAATTAAGGTTTTTACTGTAGTGTTACTGTAGCAGTACTGTATAACTACTGTAGCATTATTGTACCATTACTGTAGCAGTTGACTGATATTTTCATCGGTCAACTGGTGCGGTCGACCGAACAATCGACTGGGAGTGAACAGAATGCTTCTGTTCATTCGGTTAGTGTAGAGCTGTTGACTGATGGAAGTATCAGTCGACTGGTATCGAGCCATTGGGTTGTAATGGTCGAATCTCCATAGAGGACAGTCGACTGATGGTTTTGGCAGTCGACTGGTAGGCGGAGTTTTTCAACTCGTGGCCTATATAACCAAGCAATGGAAGTTTGGTTAAGGCTGACAAAATAAACTTGGTTAAAGCCTATTAGAGTCTCCCAAGCCCTCATGTGATCGGTGTGTTTGTATTCAAGTGATTGTGGCGAGATTTCTCCACCGACAAGGAGCTTGAGCTAGCCGGATATTTTCCGGGGAGTCATCGACTAACGGATCGGGATCGTCCACCTTACGGACAGTCGTGCAGTAGGAGTAAGTGATTTCCGAACCACGTTACATAAACGTGTTAGAAGTTTGATTGTCTTGGTTATTACCTCTAGGTTTAACATTCTATTTGTTAGATTTATTTTTGTATTTCCGCCGTGTACTAACATTATAGGAAGTGATCGATTTGGATGAAACACTATTCACCCCCCCCCTCCCCTCCCCTCCCCTCCCCCTATAGCGGGCATCAAGGTCCCAATATCTAATTCATTACCTCGGTCTGTCCATTTGTTTGAAGGTGGTAGGCACTACTAAAGTCCAACTTCATGCTTAATTTTTCCCGTAAGCTCTTTCAGAAATGACTAATGAACATGGTATCTCGATTTGAAATCATGGACCAAGGAATGTCATGTAAATGCACGATCTCCTTGAAGAAAAGATGGGCAATCTGAGTAGCATCCATAGTCTTCCTACTACAAAGTGTGCCATCTTTGAAAATTTATCAACCACAACAAGAACTGAAACTAAGGTTCATTAGGTGCAGGGTAATCCTAATACAAAATTCATACTTACATCAAGCTAAGGAGCTTCTGGAATAGGTAAGGGAATGTACAAACCTATATTGGTGAGAACCCCCTTAGACCTGACATACAAAACATCAGTCTACAAAGTGAGTCACATTGCTGGTCATCTTGGACCAATAAAAATTGATAGAGATGAGGGTCAACGTCTGATCATATCTGAAGTGCCCCTCATTATGAAGATCACTCATAATCTGCTGCTTAAAAGAGCAATCTGGAACCATAAAACAGATAGTCATTATTCAAAATAAAATCATATCGGTAACCATCATATATCTTTTGGAATATCCTTTCGAATGAAGGGTCAGTTGCGTATATATCTGTGAAGACCTCAAAGCCTACAAATTTAGTACTCATGGTAGTAAGTAATGAAGAGCAATGACTCAGAGTATCTGCTACACAGTTCAAACTCCTGGATTGGTGTCTCAATGTTAAAGTGAACTCCTGCAAATAAGTCACATACTTGACATGCCGCCTACTCAGCTTGTGTTGACCACTAATGTAATTCAAGGCTTCATAATCAGTAAACAAGATGAACTTCTTCTATACTAGGTAGTGACATCAATGCTTCAAGGACTAAACAATGGTGTAAAACTCCAAGTCATAGGTAAAATAATTTCTCTAGGATCTGAATAGCTTATCACTGAAAAAAAGTAACTAGACACACAAACTAACTCAGAACACCTCTTATAAAATACCGGATGCATCACAGTTGACCTCGAATACTGGGTCAAAATCAGGAAGTGTCAGAACTAGTGTCTCAATCATCTTCTGTTTGACCAGTTGAAAACTAGCCTCTACTTCTTCAAACCACATGAAATCTCAACCCTTGAGACACTCGATGATGGGAGTAATCAGAGTGTTGAAATTTCTGATGAACTGATAGTAGAAAGAAACCAAGTAATGGAAAATCCTAACATCGTGCAAGGTTCCTGACCGAGGCCACTCTAGGACGGCATCTATCTTTGCTTGATCTGTGTGTACACCATCAATAGACATAATAAAGTCAAAGAAAGTTGTCAATGTGGTAAAGATAAAACACTTCTTTATGTTGACAAATAAGGACTCTGTTTTCAAATTTTCAAAAATAGCACAGAGGTGATCAAAATGTGATGCCCATGTCGGACTATAGATAAAATTGTCATCAAAATAAACCATCACAAACTTTTCCATGAAAGGCCACATGATCTGGTGCATAAATATCATGAAAGTGTTGGGCGCATTAAACAATCCAAAAGACATGAACATCCACTCATATAGCCCATGTTGTTTCATGAATGTGGTATTCCATTTATCTCCAAGCCTTATTCTAATATGATGGTATTCGCTTTTAAAGTCAATTTTCTAGAAGACCTTAAAATCGGATAGTTGATCCAACATGTCATCCAAGCGGGGAATTGAAAACACGTACTTTATTGTAATCATGTTGATGGCTCGACTATCAACACATATACGCCACGAGTCATCCTTCTTCGGCACTAGTAGAGCAAGAACTGCATATTAGCTCATACACTCACGGTTATAGCCCTTCTCCAGCAATTCCACCACCTGTCGTTGCAATTCTTCCATCTCCTTGGGACTGAGGTAATATGTTGGTCGATTATGCAAACTCGACCCTAGAATAAGGTAATCTAGTGCTAGATATCCCACATAGGTGGTAGCCTAAAAGGAAGATCCTCTGGCATCGGCTCATCAATATCTGCTAGAAACTGCTCTACTTCGGCTAGTATCTTAGTGTCTATGGCCGGGACATTGCTTTGGCTTCTAGAGTTAGAGTGGTTTATTCTCGTCGAGGTGCCAATAAGATTTTCTATCCCTTGATGTAAAGGGTGTAAGTGTCTTCCGTCCATCGTGGATAACGCTACGATCATACTGCCAAGGTCGTCCCAACAGTACATGACAACATCGATGACCACCACATCACATAAAGCAATATCAAAATATTTGCTACCAATTGAAAAATGTATGAGGCATCGCTTGTCTACAATTATCTTGCTGTATTTTTTCAGCTACGAAAACCTATATGGCTTAGGATGATGGTCTATCTTCAATTGTAGTTTTCAGATAGTCTCCTCGGATACTACATTCTCACAATTATCATTGTCGATGATTATCTTGCGGACTTTATTTGTAACAGTGCAGGTGGTATGAAAGATATTGGTTCTGGGCCACTTATTCTGTGAATCACCTTTGGGAGTTAGTAAACTCTTGCCCATGACCAAAATCTCATGGTAATCATCGTACAACATGTACTCAACTTCATACAATTGTTGGCCAATTGCTGCTATCTCTTCTTTCACGTCTTCCTCGATTAGTAAATTTTTGCCTTTTGGATCCATAGGAGCATTTTTCTTGCATTAGTTTGCCCTATGTCCATGTTTGCCACAACGATAGCATCTAAAGGGCCTTAGAATTAACTTGTGGTGGCTGCTGCTGTGAAGAACGAGAATCCAAGCGGTGAACTGGCAAGCTATTTTGGTCTCCTTTGTAGGATCAATACACGTGAGAGGGGAGTTGAATCACGTGTCTTTTAAAAACTTAATCTTTTTGCTTTTTGAAACATAGTGCAGCAGAATAAAACAAGCTAAGTAAGAAAAGGAATGTGAGAAAACAGAACACAAGTATTTTTTTACTTGGTTCATAGCCTTCGTCGACTCCTACTTCAAGACCCATAATCCCTCGGAATGTATTGATGGTAATTCACTAAAAACCTCTTCCAGAACCGTCGGAAAAGAGAATTGAGTACAAGAACGAAAAGGATAGTGTAACAGACCTATACTTCCTTATGCAATTATAAAAGTAAATGCACAATTCAAGAATTCGTTACCAACACTAAAATGATTGACTTTAATCGAGCTCGTGTGTTGGTGTCTATCTGTCAGCAATAGCTAGAAGTTGTCGAGTAGTAGCACGGTAGCAGTGCGAAGTTGAGGCGGCAAAATGATTATAGAAGCTCATGTACAAGCATAAAGAATTGATTATGAAAGCTGCTGGTTGAGTGCTCTTTTATAGGCATCTCCGGGCACTTGGACCACTCCCAGGCGCCTGGATTGAGTTATATCCGATCTTGCTTCATTGCCAACTTATACATGTCCGAGTGCCTGAACCCAATCCGGACGCCCGGATCGCTGACGTGTTTATGCCTCGTCGAAGCTCTATCTCTAAAACTCCATCCATCTCCGGGCACCTAGACTGTGACATGTGTTGGTCAATCAATGTATGCCACCTCAGCTCGGCTAGTCGTCCGTTCGACTCCTTTCCGGGGTCGGGACCAAATCTGGGCACCCGATCCTCCGAGTGCCTGGACTATGTCCGAGTGCCTAGAGCCCCTTTTTCAACCATATGATTTCATGCATCACAAGGTTAGCACAACAAAATATAACCCATAAAACAAAGTTATCACAATAGAGAGATAGCATTATTAATTAGATCATATCTTCCTAAGACCAAGATTTAGTTATGGTCTCAGTTTAGGTTTCCAAAATGGACCTAAACCGAACAAGTGCCTTTAGCTCCACTGGGACTTGTCCTCACCAGATCACTCTCCTCCAGTGACTTACCTCACTTACCATTTACAATCACTTGATTTGCCTTTTGATCCACCAGGTTTTCCTGCCGGAATTCCACATCCGGACTTCAACCAATCGTCTAAAATAGAACATCCCGACTAGACTTCAATCAATTGTCAGGTCCTGCAGACCCAACTGGACTTTCTATCAGAATCACACATTTGGACTTCAGCCTGGTGTCAGGTCCTCTAGACTCGTCAATTCTTACACACTCGGTAAAGAGATTAGATAACACAACATCTAACTTTAATCTATTTATCATTCATCAAAATTTAAATTTGACCATTAGTGCTAATTGCACCAACATCCTTTAATCACTAGTTTCCGATTCTCCTACTTTTCAACCGCCAGTGCATGCTGGAAGGCCTCTAAAATTGTCCACAATGAATAAAGGTCGAGTACGTCTTGAAAGGACTAGCGTAACCCCCCTAAGTATCGATCCATCATTTGCTCCTCTATCTCGAATAGATCATTTCGGTCAACGAATTGGAAGAACTCATCCGCATACTCATCAATCGATCTTGCACCTTGTCTCAGCGAGTGAAGTTGATGGAATAGAGGTTGGGTGTAGGCGAAGGGGAGGAAGTGTTCCCTTATCTTTTTCTTCATCTTTTCCTAGTTAGTTATTTGGGATTTACTCTGTCTACCTCTTGAGTGTCACATCTACTTCCACCATGCCGATGCACGCCCGTTGAGTCTAATGGCAATCAACTTTACCTTCATCCAACCCGAAACTTACTTATATTTGAAAATCCACTCCACTTCGCTGATCTAATCAAAAAAGCCCTCTACTTGTAACATACTAGAAAATTCAAGCAAATCAACCCAAAAATTGTTGTCTCCATAAGGCTCCTTCCGACCAAGATGTTCCTAATATGTAGCTCGCTGGTGATATAAGTTCTCGAAGGTAGACTCAGATCCATAATCTGAGATCTCATGATCTTCGAGATCTTGCGCCATCAAACATTGGGTCAAATCTATAGCTTGCCTCTGTAAATCCTCAATCGCCATTATGTCATGCATGCTATAACCACGGTGTTCGGCTTCCTCAATCGAAACCTACCTGTTATTATGACCGCGACCACGACTACAATGATCTTCCATTGGATCTAACGACTTCCTCAATCGGATACTATCAATTTTGATACAAACTGACGCTGAACAGGATAGCAGTTGTCCTACAAACAAAATGAGAAGAGAGATCGGAGGAAAAGCCAAGAAAAGAATCTAAAGAATACAAAGAGAAACTCGTCGTTTACCAAAAAAAATAAACTTTGTTAATAATATAGGATTCTTCAAACATCTACATGAGTGTTTATATATACTCTAGACCCAAAGAATCAAAAAAGGAAAGAATTTCTAATATATAGATCTCGATTCCTATCTTATAAAGAAAAAAAGGAAACCTTACCCGAAAAGAAAATTTCTTATCAGAAAGAAATTGATAAAACAAAATGTTGATATAGACAAATCGTAATCCATAAATATCAAAAATACTAAAAATACCTTAAATACCATAAAAATAAAAATTACTAAAAGTAGTAAAAAAAAATCTCCAAAGGCTCAGAAAAAAACCTAAACAGTATTTTTTAGATCCGAAATTTGATGGTTATGAGTTTCCCGTAATCAACGTAGATTTTTAAATTCTATGTAAGTGTTAGATAAAACTTGATTCTATGTCTCGAGTAAAAAACTTACGTCCTCTGAAAAATTAGATCCTTGTATATTGGTCCACATATGCGAAAACCTCACTGCTTAGCAGTGTAATCTGCATTGGTGCGTCGACGAGGATATTGGTTCAGTGATCCCTTTTGTGACCATAGCACGATGAATCCTCGTATCCAGTTCATCAGGGTTTCGAGCGGCTGTGTATGTGACTTTGGACCACCTTGATACCACCTCCACCAGCAACTAGTTGGACGGCTAACTTGCCAAGCTTCTCGGCTAGGATAACCTAACCGGATAGCTCAGAGAGGACCTATCATAAATATTAAAAACATGTCAGGTTGGCTGGTGAAAAAAATGTCATGATTGTTGACCAAAGGCTCGTGAAATTTTTACAAGGGCACCTAATTTTAGATCTCTCAATAGTATTTTTATTTTTCATTTTATCTCTCTCATCACTTACTCTGACTCTGTGGTGTTGAATTTCAAAAACTAATACTATCCAATACCACAATATTGTTGTATTTCATAAATTAACACAACTTTGGTGCTAGATACACGTAGTGTTGTTCTTTGAAAATTAACACCAGAGTAGTCTTAGTGTTGATTTTTGAAATACAATATCATAGTGGTATTGTTCTTGAAAATTCAACATTAAGTTTGCAGTGGGTCCATTACCGAAAATTTTATGCAGAACAAATACAAGATAATTAAATTACCTCAGCAGGAGCCATTGGAGTATTCACAGCAGTGGCAGCAAGTTCACCTCTCAATGCCCCAATAAACAGCCTCTGCTATCTCTACAGGTACACCTTCCTAGAGATTATGACCACAATTTTCAAAAAAGATGATCACAATAAAATCAAAGGATGGCTAAAAAAATACTCTAAAGCTGACGCAGAAACTGACTTTGCTAGTAGTTGATAAACTGAGTTTGAGGCTACAATACAGACCTGAGCTTCCACAGTTTCATGCATCACCAGCTTACTGTCTTTTGGTGGTGGATCGATAGTGGATACATCAAGTGCTGCCTGTTTCAGTTATGTTTAGCAAGGGTATGCATGATCCCTTGGAGACAAAATATGTAGCAATGGAGATATCTGAAGAGCATGTTACTGATAATTAGGCAGCACACCCTAGATTAGAAAAAACCTACCAGAGCAACTGTGCCATTATATAGCTATCTGGTGCCATTATAATTGTTCAGGTGATGTTTCTGTGAAGGAATGACATTTGAACTATGCATTCTATAGCTATGTGGTTACCTATAAATGCTCATACGGTGAATTAAACTATGCATTTGATACATGGTTAATTAATTAAGGAAAAAACTACTAGATGGATATAGGAAAAACCCCTTAATTGCATAGAACTAACAAATTTTTCTCTGCCAGACCTTTATACATGATAGCAGAGTATTACAAGAATTGAAAGAAAAATAATGTGCAACAATTAGTGATCCTGTCCGAGAGTCGAGTCGATGGATGTTGGGGAGAGGGTGCTCACGTTGACTGGATGTAGACTGAAGATAACGTGGACATCCGACAAGCTAAGCTTGCAACCACAAATCGTTAGTGCCGAGCCAGGGAGGGGTTCCCTGACGATGGCCCTCCGACACTCAAGTCAGTCACCGGCGGCAAGTGAATGAAGTGGAGAAGAGAAAAGAGCAGCAGCGTAACTGTAGCTACAGTAGGAGTCAACATACCTCCGTCGAAGTGTGGGGTCCTTATATAGGGCTCCCGAGAAGTGCATGTACACTTCCCAAGGCGTGCACACTTCTCAGAGTATACCTGGAAAGGATGTATCAGAAAAGCGTGTCTGACACCATACCTTAACATCCCGAGCATATCCCTGCCGTGACAGTGGAAGCTTCCACCGTACGATTCTCTGTCTGACCATGCCGCCAACCATGTCGTCTGTCGGCGACACTGGTCCCTAGGAAGATATTCCCAACTACTCCTTTTGTCCGTTATTGGGTCGAGCGGCTAGTCAATTGTCCGGGCGATATCGTGGTCAGGCCGAGCATCCGCTCGGCCAATGGTCTGTTGTCCGGCTCCGTCCTGTCGAGCGAGGGAGCCCTGCCTGCTTGGTCGGGGTTGCATCCACCGTTTAACTACGCGAGACGGTCGCTCGACCCTCGTCCTTCCATGCTTGAGCTTTTTGAGCGTCGGAAGCTCGGTATTTGGCCGAGTTGTCGAAGTGTCGGATCGGGTACTCTTCATGTCGACCAGGAAGGTGGTTCGCCCGATTGGACGAGTGCCTAGGATGTTGACCACTTTAACTATGACCCTCCACGTGGCGATGACCTCCTACAAGGCGGGCCCCACCCTTACCATCGGATTGCGTGCCTCCCTCTCAAGTCTAGTCGAAGGAGGCTGTGAGTCCGACTGACTAGACAAATAGTCTGGTGACTGATTGGCCGATCGACCAAGGGCTGGTTGCACCCTAATCGGCCCATGTAGGGCTGATCTCCCAGGCTGCTCGGCATCCTGAGGATTTACACTTGGGAAATTTCTCCTTCGGCATCTTCATATGGGCGCGCCCCGCGCGGTCAATGCTAACGTTGTCCAAATCTCCTCGGAATTTGTGCAAATCCTGTCATTAAGGTCCGAGCATGCACTCATTAAATGTCTCCCCGTAAGCGAACGCCACGTGGCATTACCGCTGTCACTGCACGCTCGAGGCGACAGAGCTGATGTGACGGCTGGCGGTTTGAATTCGACGGCTGTATCTGTGTGTTGGTTCCTGTGCCCTAGATCGGACGGCTTCGGTCGACTGAACGTCCTCTTTATAAAGCCATAATGTCGGCTTCTGCTTGATCACTGTTGTCTTCTTCGTGTGCTCCGGCGATACTGCTCGTGTCCAGTGCTCCAACGAACCTCGGCTTCTCCCCCCGGCGATCCCCTTCTATAAGCTCTTCGACCTTGCTCCTGCTTGGTTCTTTTTCTTCCGTTGCTTTCCTGCTTCTGCATTGGTGTTTTCCCGTCCCCTTTTCCGTCCATCTTCTTGTTCTTTTGTTTTCCGACGATGGCTAGTTCTTCGCAGCCGTCCGACCCGCTTCCGATCTCTGGTACAACACCATGGAGACTCGATTCGACGCGGGTGACACTGCGAGCCTCATTAATGCCTTTGACATTCCTTCTGACCATGAAATAGTCTTAGCCTCCCCGTCCGATCGGCCCATTGACCCGCCGATTGGCATTGTCTGTTTTTGCCGCGACCAATTTGTGGTTGATCTGCGCTTCCCAATCCATCCTTTCATAACCGAAGTCTGCAATTATTTTCGTGTTCCTTTGGCGCAGCTCGTCCCTAATTCTTTTCGCCTCTTGTGCGGTATGGTTGTACTGTTCAAGGTGCATGGTATTCCCCTCACACCCCAGGTATTCCATTACTTCTATTACCCCAAGCAGTTCGAGTTGGGCACCTATCTTTTCTAGTCTTGGGTCGGCTTGGTCTTCTTCGATAAAATGTCATCTTCCAATAAACATTGGAAATATTACTTTTTCTATATGCGTCTCCCCGAGCGGCCGAGCTTCCGTACCAAGTGGCAAGTCGGGCTCCCGCCTCAACCGGAGCTGCCGAAGTATAGGAGTCGACCGGACTATCTCCATGCGGTCAACCTACTGACCGGCGAGAAATTTAACATCCATAAGCCGCTGTCAGAGGGGGTGATGTATATGTTCGGGCTGAGTCCGATCCGGACGAAGCTCCTGAGTAGCCTAGGTATGAAATTTTCTCTTCTTTCTTCTTTTGAGTCTAACTGATTCTTTCTTTCTTTTGTAGCCGACATCATGATGCGCTCCTTAGCCGCCATAATTATGGAGGTCAAGTAGGCTGAGATCGAGGCAGCAGCAGCAAAAGATATGGAGAGCCTCGGTCTGACTCCGGTCGGCTCTCACGAGGGTGAGAGCGAGGCAGTGCAAACTGAAGGAGAGGGTGCCGCCGGTCAGACGCTCCACGCAGAACCAGCCGGGGATCCTCTTCCTTCTGAGTCCCAGCCGGCCGCCCAAGTCGAGGGTCTTCTGGTGAGGTTCCTCTACTTCAACACAAGAGACATCGCACGACCACCCCATCCCGTTCGGCTACTTTGTGTTGGTTGCTACTCGGAAAGCCTATAGGTTCCACTGTACAAAAATTTTGTACAAAGGTCTGAACCTTTTCCTAGCTACCATGTGTTCTTTTAAATTAAATTTTGGATCTCCTGCGGAACTTAACACGTTTGATCCAAAACTTAATCTATTTGTTCTTTTAAGTTTTGACTTGGATCTCCTGCGGAACTTAACACGTTCGACCCAAGTCTCCTTAAGTTATTAATTCCATTAAATATTAATTTCCATAAAAGGTTCCCAGTACTGACGTGGCGAGGCACATGGCCTTCTTGGATATGGGAGCAACCACCACCGACTAGACAAAACCTTAAATAGAAAGCTAATATTTAATTTCCTAAAATAACTTTAGGTTAACCAAAGAGAACAATCAAATCACAAGGAAAAGAAAGAAACAAAAGAACACAACTTCGAAAAAAAACATATTCGAAATACTAGAACGTAAGCCTCTTGTATTTGGTATTATTTCCATAAATAACTAGCATGATGCGGAAATAGAAATTACTAGTTATACCTTGTAGAAAAACCTCTTGATCTTCTACCGTATTCCTCTTCTAACCTCGGACGTTGTGTGGGCAACGATCTTCCAAGATGAGAAACCACCAACCACCTTCTTCTTCTCCAAGCAAGGTTCGGCCACAAAAGAAAAGCTTCACCAAGGAGAAAAACCAAAATACTAACCAAGCTCCAAGAGATGCTAGCTTTCTCTCCTTCTTCTTCTTATTCTCCAAGTAGTATCCGGCCACCACAAGAGCTCCAAGGAGGGGAGAGAGGTTCGGCCACCACAAGAGGAAGAGAGGGAAAGGATGGACCGACCACCACAAGGAACAAGAGAGGGAGAGGAATAATAGATGTTGTGTCTTGAGAAGGCACCCTCACCCCTTCTTTTATATTCCTTGGCCTAGGTAAATTAGGAAATAAATTTTCCTTAATTTCCTTGACATGATTTAATTGAGAGAAATAAAATAAAATTTCCCTAATTAATTTGTGATGGCCGGCCACATCATTGGAAGGCAAATAGGACAAGTTTCAATCAACAATTAAAACTTCCTAATTTGTTTCCGAAAATTTTAAAAAATAAAATTTCTCTTTAAAATCTCTTCATGGTTAATAAAAGGAAATTTCTATAATTTTAATTTTATCAATCATGTGGATAATTTTAAAGAGAAAATAAAATATCTTACCAATCTACAAATTCGGAAAGAGATCTAATCTCTTTCTTAATCTTTTGTAGATCTTTTACAAGAGAGATATTTTAATTTTAATTCTCTTTAATAAATTATTTCTTCCACATAATAAAAACTAAAATTAAAATCCCTTTTTAATTTTATTTGGCCGGCCCTACTAGCTTGGGGCCGACCACCCAATTATACCTAGGCCGGCCCTAGCTTGTTCCCAAGCTAGCTTGGCCGGCCCCCATTGGGTGGGTATAGAAGGTGGGTATAGGTGGGTATAGAACTCTATAAATAAGAGGCTACGATAGGGACCGAGAGGAGGAATTGGTTTTGGTCTCCCGATAAAATTAAGCATCCCGTGTTCGCCCCGAACACACAACTTAACTTTATCAATGATAATTCATTCCACTAGAGAACTATCATTGAACTACCGCACCAATCCCAAATTACATTTTTGGGCTCCTTCTTATTATGAGTGTGTTAGTCTCCCTGTGTTTAAGATATCGAATGTCCACTAATTAAGTGAGTTACTGACAACTCATTTAATTAATATCTAAGTCCAAGAGTAGTACCACTCAACCTTATTATCATGTCGGACTAAGTCCACCGCAGGGTTTAACATGACAATCTTTATGAGCTCCTCTTGAGGACATTATCAACCTAGTATCACTAGGACACGGTTTCCTTCTATAATCAACAACACACACTATGAGTGATACCATTTCCCAATTTATCGGGTTTATTGATTCATCGAACTAAATCTCACCCATTGATAAATTAAAGAAATAAATATCAAACATATGTGCTTGTTATTATATTAGGATTAAGAGCACACACTTCCATAATAATCGAGGTCTTTGTTCTTTATAAAGTCAAGATAAAAGGAACGACCTCAAATGGTCCTACTCAATACACTCGAGTGTACTAGTGTAATTATATAGTCAAGATAAGCTAATACCTAATTACACCACGACCTTCTAATGGTTTGTTCCTTTCCATTTCGGTCGTGAGCTATCGTTTATAATTTATAAGGCATCGATAACATCATCTTCGTATGTGACACCACATACTATGTTATCTACAATATAAATTAAATGAACAACTACAAAAAATGTAGATAATTAGACCAAATGTGATTCTTTATTCATAATGAATGTTTACAAAGCTTAGGCTTTCAGTATACACTCAACAATCTCCCACTTATACTAATGACTAAGTCGCCATATCTTCTACCATACATCCGATTCCCATTCCTCCACATGCCGATCGAAGCTTTGAAGGGCCTTAGTGAAAGGATCGCCAGGTTATCCGCCGATGCAATCTTGGCGATGACAACTTCTCCTCGCTCACGATATCTCGTATCGTGGTACTTGCGCCCTATATGTTTACTCGCCTTATGAGCTCGTGGTTCCTTCGAGTTTGCAATCATGGACCGCTATTATCACAATAAATTGTGATGATCTTGGGCAAACCAGAATCACATCTAAGTCCATTAGAAAGTTCCTGAGCCATACGCTTCTTTAGCCGCCTCGGAGGCTGCTACATACTCAGCTTCCATGGTTGAGTCCGAAACGCATTTTGCTTAACACTCCTCCATGAAATGGCTCCACCTCCTAAAGTAAACACATAGCCTGATGTAGACTTACTATTGTCCCTATCTGATTGAAAATCCGAATCCACAGGGAGCAAATCATCTGCTTGGTAAACTAGCATATAATCCCTAGTCCTTCTCGTGTACTTTAATATATGCTTTACCGCAGTCCAATGTCCTTGTCCAGGTTACTCGATATCTGCTGACCATGCCTACGGCAAAACAGATATCAGTACATAGCATTGCATACATTAGGCTTCCTACAGCCGAAGCATAAGGAACTGCTTTCATGTCCTCTATCTCTTTTGATGTCTTTGGAGACATCTCTTTAGATAGAGCTACTCCATGTCTAAAAGGTAAGAAACCTTTCTTGGAGTCTTGCATGCTAAAACGAGCAAGGATTGTATCTATATATGAAGCTTGGGATAGACACAACATTCTTTTCTTGCGATCCCTTATAACTTTGATCCCAAGAATGTGTGCACATTCTCCTAAGTCCTTCATATCAAATTGTTTGGACAACCATACCCTCACGCCTGATACTACCATGACATTGTTGCCAATTAACAAAATATCATCTACGTATAGTACAAGAAATACCACCACGTTTCCGTTACACTTCTTATATACACAAGACTCATCCGGACTTTGAATAAATCCATATGACTGGATTACTTCATTAAACCGGATGTTCCAAGACCTTGAAGCTTGCTTTAGTCCATAAATGGACCGATTGAGCTTGCATACTAGATGCTCTTTGCCTTTTCAATAAATCCTTCGGTTGCTTCATATGGATGTTCTCTTCAAGACTTCCATTAAGGAAAGTCGTCTTGACATCCATTTGCCAAATCTCATAATCCATATGAGCAAGAATGGATAAGAGTATCCGGATAGACTTAAGCATGGCTACCGTGAAAAGGTTTCCTCATCGATTCCCTTTTCGAGTGTACCCTTTCGCAACAAGCCTAGCTTTGAAGGTTTCTACCTTCCCGTCCCTCTTTTCCTTTGTAGATCCACTTGCATCCAACGGCTTTTACACCATCGGTGGTTCTACAAGCTCCCGCACCTTATTAGAGTACATGGACTCTATTTTAATTCATTGCCTTTGCCAAGATGCTGCATCTATATCTTGGAGTGCTTCATTATATGACCGTCGGGTTCATGTTTACCCGGATCAAGTCCAAGACTCTCCCAAAACATGAATCTTTCAGTTGCATTACAACCCTCCCACTACGACGAGGCATCGTCTGTGGTTGTGTATGTGTGACACGTGTTGCGGTCTCTTGTGGTACTTCATCTTGTATTGTTGGTAACTGAAGTAGACATGTCCTCTTTAAGTTCTTCTAAAACAACTTTACTATCGGGCTTGTGATCCATTATATAGTCTTCTTCTAAAACGGGCATTGGTGCTAACAATGACCTTCCGGTCTTTAGGACTATAAAATAAACCACCTTCGTTCCTTTGGGATATCCTACAAACACGCGAACTTCATACGAGATTCTAACTTATCAAGATCTGGTTTCAAGACATGTGCTGGACTACCCCAAATCGAATATGTCTTAGACTGGGTTTACCATTCCACAATTCTATGGGAGTAGAAGAAACTGATTTAGAAGGTACTAAGTTCGGAACATACATCGTTTCCAGAGCATATCCCCAAAACGAATTTGGTAATTCAATAACTCATCATCGATCTAACCATCTCCATAAGAGTCCTATTCCTTCGCTCTGCCACACCATTCTGTTGGTGTTCAGTGCAAGCAATTGGGATTGAATCCCAGCCTCCGATAAGTAATTCCTAAACTCTCCTAAGAGGTATTCGCCACCACGATCGATCGTAGTGTCTTGATACTTTACCTAATCGTTTCTCCACATCCGCCTTGTATTCTTTGAACTTGTCAAAGCATTCGGACTTACGGCGCATTAGGTAAATGTATCCATATCTTGAATAATCGTCCATGAAAGAGACAAAATATTCAAAACCTCCTCTTGCCTGGACGGACATAGGACCACACAAATCGAGTGAACTAACTCTAACACTTCTTTGGCTCTATACCCCTTGGCCTCGAACGGCCTCTTGGTCATTTTACCTTCTAAGCAAGATTCACAAGTTGGAAAATTTTCCAACTCTAATGAACTCAAAGTCCATCGGCTATAAGCCTCTGAATCCTACTTAAATTAATATGACCAAGTCTTAGATGCCAAAGATATGCTTGGTTCATTTCAAGGTTCTTTTCTCTTATTAGAATTAGAAGATGAGTTATAAATTTCCATGTTTTGCTTTGTGGAAGAAATTGGATTTAAAATATACAAATTGCCAACTAATGCACCGGAACAGATAATCACTTTATTTCTTTTAATAACTACATCGTTCGAAAGAAACCGAATATCCATCTAAAAGCAGTTTAGAAACTGAAATTAAATTCTTTCTAAACGGGTACATAAAGACAATTTCTTAAAACCAAATTTCTATTTCTACTAAAAGATAAGTAGACGTCTCCCACTGCAACAGCTGCCACCTTAGTAGCATTGCCCATGTAGACAGTAATCTCCCCTTCAGATAGTCGTCGGGTTTCCTGGAACCCCTGCAAGGAATTGCAGACATGATCAGTGGCTCCCGTATTTACACACCAGGTGCTGGTAGATAACACCGCTAAACATGTTTCAACAACTAGAGCATGAGATATACCTTTGTTTTGGTTCTTACGAGGACAGTCCGCCTTCCAATGTCCTGCCTGCTTGCAGATGAAGCACTTGCCCTTCGGCTTCTTCATTCCAGCTTTAAATCCCGTACTCTGAGATTTATTTCTGAACCAGCTTGTTTCTTCTTCTTCTTTCCTTTCGGTTTAGAAGTAGAACCATTTTCAGCATAGTGAATTTGAGCATTATGACGAAATAACCCTTCTGCTGCTTGAAGTTCTGTCAGTAGTTCCCCTAATGAATAAATCCTTTTATTCATATTATAGTTCAGGCGGAACTGCTCAAAACTTCTAGGTAGCGTTTGGAGGATCATATCGATCTGGGTTTCCCCATCAATTTCTCCTCCAAGGATCTGTATTTCGTTCAGATAAGCCATCATCTTTAGGATATGATCCCTTACAGGAGTACCCTCTTGCATGGTGGCTGTCATTATCTTTCTCATGGCTTCTTGCCTAGAAGCCCTATCCTGATGACCAAAGAGTTCCTTGAGATTGTTCATGATATCATAGGCTGTTGGTAAATCTTGATGCTGATGTTGCAATACATTTGACATTGAAGCCAAAATGTAACACCGCGCCATCTCATCTGCTTTTACCCATTTCCTATGATATTCAATCTCCTCTTGGGTAGATTCACCAATAGGTATGATGGGCAATGGGTCGAAAGTCAATTTATAGCTTTCAGCAGTAAGAACAATGTCCAGGTTTCTTTTCCAATCTATGTAGTTAGGTCCAGTAAGTCTATTTTGTTGAAGTATGATGGACAGTGGGTTGAAAGACATCCTAAGAATCACAAATAACTTTTGGTCAGAACTCTAAATTTAGAATAATATTGATTCCTCAAACAATACTATTTTAAATTAACCAACACCTCATAACACCGTGAATTTTGTATGCCACGTTAGTGTGGACGTATACAATTTCATCATTTGTAAAAGGAGGGTTTTAACCCATTAATTTTATTATCTTGTCAACCTAACTTTTTGACAAATAAAATTAATAGTTGGTATTATTTGGTCACACAAATAATAGCAGTGACTCCGTTGGGGAGGATACTATTAGATGTGTCTAAGTGTACACCATTACTTGACACTAAGTCCATTAATAAGATTATGCCCCTTCCGTTGGGGAAGATCACACGCTCTTAATTAACTTCCTATAGTCATCCAAAAATGGAAGTCTGTTCTAGTGATCCGCAAACAAGCTCATCCGTTATGGAGGAAGGCACTCAGAGCCAACGCGCAAGCTTGTTTGCATCACTTACAAACCAGTAATGGAGACCATGGGATTTACTTAAAAATCCCTCTCCCACTTAGTTATTTATAAATGAGGAATTTTAACTATGCTAGCCTACTAAACTTGTAAACTAACATGCACACACAGCACAATATAAAAGCAATAAATAGAAAATGTAATTTTCAACTATTATGGCTTTTATCTTTAATTGTCCTCCGTGTGTTGTCATCCGAAGCTGCTGCCATATTTGGCCACCGCCACCGGGTCTAACTGTCGCATCCATATTGCTCCGAGTTCCGCTGCGCCTCTGGTCCTTAGAAGGTTCCACGCTTTGCAAGATTCGATCCGCGACATAAATAGAATTTTACATTTTGATCCTATATTCCATAAAAGGAATGTACATGTATCTAGATCAAAAATAAAATCCTAATAAAACTAAATACAGCACCTGCTGTATTTTAATACAATCATGCACACACATATAAATTGCCCTTGACATGTCCAAGGGTCCAATCACACACATAATTAACTAAAAGCCATAATAGTTGGATCCTGCATCCATAGAGTTAGCACATCCTACTATTAACCTGCCTAAATTATGTATGACATGTGCATAATTAAACTAAATACCAAATACACAGAGGCAAAACCCTAGCTCTGATACCAATTGTTGGTTGCTACTCGGAAAGCCTATAGGTTCCACTGTACAAAAATTTTGTACAAAGGTCTGAACCTTTTCCTAGCTACCATGTGTTCTTTTAAATTAAATTTTGGATCTCCCGCGGAACTTAACACGTTTGATCCAAAACTTAATCTATTTGTTCTTTTAGGTTTTGACTTGGATCTCC